>NW_006797390.1:2364836-2368765 GCF_000442215.2 Lipotes vexillifer
AAAAAAAAAAAAAAAAAAAAAAAAGATTGCACCTTAGGCTGATCTGAGGTACAGAGACAGCCTATGACAACCAAAACAACAAAAACAGTAAACAAAAAACAGCAAACCCTGGGGAAGGGCGAGACTGATTTCCAGAGTTTCCACATTAGATTCAAATGTGCAGAATTCAACAAAAACTCACAAGGCATACAGAAAAACCAAGAAAGTATGGCCACTAAAAGGAATGAAATAAATCAACAGACACCATTCCTGAAGTCCTAATTAATGGCAGAGAGGTTAGACAAAGACATTAAAAGAAACCACCTTAAAGATGCTCAAAGAACTAAAGAAAGATGTGAAGAAAGTCAAAGAAACAATGTGTGAACAAAATGTTAATACCAGTTGACAGAAAACATAAAAAAGAAACCAATAAGTAATTCTGGAGCTGAAAAGTACAATAACAGAAATAAAAATTCACTTAGAGAGATTCAAAGCAGATATGAGCAGACAGAAGAATCAGTGAACTTACGCATTGTGGGAGTCCCAGGAGGATGGGGGCGGGGAGGCGGGGGGGGGCGTTGTGCAGAGATAATATTTGATGAAATAGTGACTGAAAACCTCCCAAATTTGATGAAAGACATGAATATAAACATGTAAGAAGCTCAACAGTCTCCACCTTATGAACTCAAACAGACACATGTTGATACACTATACTTAAACTTTCAAAAACCAGGACAAAGAGAGAATTTTGAAAAAAGCAAGACAGAAGCAAATCATCACATTCTATGGATCCTCAATAAAATTATCAGCAGATTTCTCATCAGAAACTTTGGAGGCCAGAAGATAGGGGTCTAATACATTCACAGTGCTAAAAGAAAAACTGCCAACCAAAACTCCTACACCCAGCAAAACTCTAATTCAAAAAAGAGGTAGAAACTACCACTGGCATTTTTCACAGAACTAGAACAAAAAATTTCACAATTTGTATGGAAACACAAAAGAACCTGAACAGCCAAAGCAATCTTGAGAAAGAAAAACGGACCTGGAGGAATCAGGCTTCCTGACTTCAGACTATACTACAAAGCTACAGTAATCAAGACAGTATGGTACTGGCACAAAAACAAAAACATAGATCAATGGAACAGGATAGAAAGCCCAGAGATAAATCCAGACACATATGGTCACCTTATCTTTGATAAAGGAGGAAAGAATATACAGTGGAGAAAAGACAGTCCCTTCAATAAGTGGTGCTGGGAAAACTGGACAGGTACATGTAAAAGTATGAAATTAGAACACTCCCTAACACCATACACAAAAATAAACTCAAAATGGATTAAAGACCTAAACGTAAGGCCAGACGCTATCAAACTCTTAGAGGAATACATAGGCAGAACACTCTATGACATACATCACAGCAAGATCCTTTTTGACCCACCTCCTAGAGAAATGGAAATAAAAACAAAAATAAACAAATGGGACCTAATGAAACTTAAAAGCTTTTGCACAGCAAAGGAAACCATAAACAAGACAAAAAGGCAACCCTCAAAATGGGAGAAAATATTTGCAAATGAAGCAACTGACAAAGGATTAATCTCCAAAATTTACAAGCAGCTCATGCAGCTCAATATCAGAAAAACAAACAACCCAATCCAAAAGTGGGCAGAAGACCTAAATAGACATTTCTCCAAAGAAGATATACAGATTGCCAACAAACACATGAAAGAATGCTCAACATCATTAATCATTACAGAAATGCAAATCAAAACTACAATGAGATATCATCTCACACCGGTCAGAATGGCCATCATCAAAAAACCTACAAACAATAAATGCTGGAGACGGTGTGGAGAAAAGGGAACCCTCTTGCACTGCTGGTGGGAATGTGAATTGGTACAGCCACTATGGAGAACAGTATGGAGGTTCCTTAAAAAACTAGAAATAGAACTACTATACGACCCAGTAATCCCACTACTGGCCATATACCCTGAGAAAACCATAATTCAAAAAGAGACATGGGGCTTCCCTGGTGGCTCAGTGGTTGAGAGTCCGCCTGCCGATGCAGGGGACACAGGTTCATCCCTGATCTGGGAAGATCCCACATGCCGCAGAGCGGCTAGGCCCGTGAGCCATGGCCACTAGGCTTGCGTGCCCGAAGCCTGTGTTCCGCAACGGGAGAGGCCACAACAGTGAGGGGCCCGCGTACCAAAAAAAAAAAGAGAGAGAGACATGTACCAACATGTTCATTGCAGCTCTATTTACAATAGACAGGACATGGAAGCAACCTAAGTGCCCATCAACAGATGAATGGATAAAGATGTGGCACATATATACAATGGAATATTAGCCATAAAAAGAAACGAAACTGAGTTATTTGTAGTGAGGTGGATGGACCTAGAGTCTGTCATACAGAGTGAAGTAAGTCAGAAAGAGAAAAACAAATACCGTATGCTAACACATATATATGGAATCTAAGGAAAAAAAGTGGTCAAGAAGAACCTAGGGGCAAGACGGGAATAAAGACACAGACCTACTAGAGAATGAACTTGATACGGGGAGGGGGAAGGGTAAGCTGTGACAAAGTGAGAGAGTGGCATGGACATATATACACTACCAAACGTAAAATAGATAGCTAATGGGAAGCAGCCACGTAGCACATGGAGATCAGCTCGGTGCTTTCTGACCACCTAGAGGGGTGGGATAGGGAGCGTGGGAGGGAGGGAGACGCCAAGAGGGAAGAGATATGGTAACATACGTATGTGTATAACTGATTCACTTTGTTATAAAGCAGAAACTAACACACCATTGTAATGCAATTATACTCCAATAAAGAGGTTAAAAAAAAAAAAAGAGGGAGAATTTAAGACATTCACAGAAAAGCAAAAGTTGAGGGAGTTCGTGAACCTGTAAGGTGAAATGAAAGGACATCTGCCAGTAACTCAAAGTCGTATGGAAAAATAAATATCTCAATAAAGGTAAATAAATGGGCAATTAGAAAAGCTAACATTACTGTAACAATAGTTTGTACTTCAGAATTTAGAGACTAATATAATTCAAGAAAAAATAAACAATCATTAGTATAAAAGCTAGTATTGCTATAACTTTTGTTTGTAACTCCAACTCTTGTTTTCTATATAACTTAAGAGACTGGTGCATTTAAAAGGATTATCAGTTTATGTTTTTGGCCACAAAATGAATAAAGGTGTAATTTTGTGACATCAACAAATGAAAGGGGTGGAGACAGAGTGGTAAAGGAGCAGACTGTTTGCATGTTACTGAAGTTCAGCTAGTATAAATTCAAATTAGAGTAGTGTAACATAAGGATGTTAAATGTAATCCCCAAGGTAAACACAAAAAGCAAATGAAATATACACAAAAGGAAATAAAAGGAATGTAAAGATTTCTACAACTAAACACAAAAGAAGACACTAATACAGGAGACATCAATAAAATCGGAAAACTCTACCTAGATGGACTAAGAAAAAGAGGGAAGACTCAAGTTACTAAACTCAGAAATCAAAGGGGGAACATTACTACCGATTCTACAGAAATAAAAAATATTATAGGAGAATGCAGCAGTCCCCTTATCCACAGTTACCACAGTTAACTGTGGTCCAGAAATATTAAGGTGTACTGAAATATATGAGCAAAGACAAAGAAACAGCAATGAGCATAAATGACATTGAGCTTTCACAGTGAACATACTGATCCAAGGCAAACAATACAGACTAATAGACAAGGTTGGGCTTCCCTGGTGGCACAGTGGTTGAGAGTCCGCCTGCCGATGCAGGGGACACGGGTTCACCCCCCCCCCCGATGCAGGGGACACGGGTTCGTGCCCTGATCCGGGAAGATCCCACGTGCCGCGAAGCGGCTGGGCTCGTGAGCCATGGCATGGCCGCCTGCGCGTCCGGAGCCTGTGCTCCGCAACGGAAGAGGCCACAGCAGTAAGA
>NW_006797390.1:2371287-2378124 GCF_000442215.2 Lipotes vexillifer
ACGGGAGAGGCCACAGCAGTGAGGGGCCCCAAAAAAAAAAAAAAAAAAAAAAAAAAAAAAAGAACACTCCAGGGCTGCAATCTCACAGTCATGCAGCAACTCCTAAGAGATGATGCCAATAGGCATATCCATCTTGTCTGGCTTCATGGCCACAGCCCTGATATCCTCATGTAAAGTTTGGGTGTTTCTACATTGGTGTGCAACCAACAACTAACAACAGGCTCATATTAGGCTCCCCATCGCCTTTCATTTTCTTTTTAATGAAAGGGCTCGAAATCCTCATGAATCTAGGGTTCTAAGAAAGAAAATGATTCCCCTCTCTGTCAGGAGACATGAAGCAAAGGTAGAGAGCATCACTGGCCGCAACTGGACCACATTCTTTCAGGGGGGATGCCCACAGCCCCTAATCTGGAACTGGAGGAATGCTCTCGCCCTGCAGAAGAAGTGGTACCATGGGAGCTGTCACCTTGTCCTGAACTGAGGTATCTTCAGTTTGATCATGTAGAATACATTTTCTTTATCACCTTCAAAAGATTTTTGTGTTATGCCCTGGTTTTCCTGTAAAATTTTGTAGAGGTATGCGACACTGTATTCCAACTCAGTCTTCCTGTACAAGTAAATGACATCACCAGTTTCTAAAAGACAAAGTGTGCTTAACAACTCTCAGCTGACTGGTGTTGGTAACTTCAAGTAACACCTGTCTAGATTTTTTATCTACTATAATTTTAGTCATCTCCAGAGACCAGTTTATTGCCAGGGAGTGAAAGGGCACAACCTCTTCTCTGCCCAGTGGTCCCCCCCAGTTTCCACAGGAGGATAAGCGGCTGACCATCCTTGGTGCCCAGGGATGCTGCTGTAGTGGCTGTTCGCCTTTTTCAGACTGTTCCATTGGGATTCACATTTAACAATACCCAGGTAAAGACACCAGCCGCAAAGCAGAGGCTCTGCATCTCCAACAGCCCTCCTGGCCTGAAAGGCCACCAGTGCATTCCTATAGGCCAGGCAGAGACCAACAGGTTGGTATCTCCTCCCTGACTATGATTTTAAAACATCTACTTTTCTCTTTTTTTCCCCCATCTGTTAATATCAAGGAAAAAGACAAAATAAAGCTGATTAAAAAGTCAAAAGCGTAACAGTAAACCTACACAGCCTAGGAGCACAAAGTATGCCAATAAAAGGTCAGTAGTGAAGTTCGTATCATATCCACTGTTTTAAAAGACAGGTGGGGGGGGCTTCCCTGGTGGCGCAGTGGTTGAGAGTCCGCCTGCCGATGCAGGGGACACGGGTTTGTGCCCCGGTCGGGGAAGATCCCACATGCCGCGGAGCGGCTGGGCCCGTGAGCCATGGCCGCTGAGCCTGTGCGTCCGGAGCCTGTGCTCCGCAACGGGAGGCCACAACAGTGAGAGGCCCGCGTACCGCAAAATAAATAAATAAATAAATAAAAGACAGGAGGGACTTCCCTGGTGGTCCAGTGGTTGGGACTCTGTGCTTCCACTGCAGGAGGCACGCGTTTGACCCCTGGTCGGGGAACTAAGATCCCGCAAGCCACACAGCAATCAATCAATCAATGACAGGAAAGAGTCCCCTGTAAAGTAAAATGGTTCCCCTTTTTTCCCCTGACATTTAAAGTAGTAGGTTTGGCTACCCAATAACATATCTATAGGAAAAGAGTTTATTCTCCAACAGTGTAAGATAAATAGGGCATTTGCAAACATCCACATATACACAGGAGTTGATTTTTCCTCTTAGAATATAAAAAAAAAAAAATCAGATCTCCTAATTCTCTATTTTTTTATTTCTCCAAAAGTACCAAATAATATATAAACATCAGATAATAAATAAATGCTAAACTAGCCTTTTTGAAATAAAGAGAAATCTATAAAATTTAATTTTATATTAGAGATAGTTTTCCCGTGAAAACTTCTGGATAAGCACACCAATTTTTATGACTGTCATCTTCAAATACTCCAGGCAAGGCTAATTAAATGAGAATCATAAACAAGGCGATTTCTTATGAGGCCCCCTTCCCAGTGATAATTATTCTGGTAAAGAAAAAGCAAAATCACAATGTACCATCTGATGATATTAAGGGCATCTCTTACTGCTAGAAAAATTCTTTATTCCAGCTAAGATATACCAAATGAACTTAGAATCAAAAGACTGAAAAACAAAATATGTTGGAGGAAAGAATATATACATACTTAAATATAAAAACTAAAATTTACTCAATTTGGCAATACTACAGCTGTACTTTCAATGACATCGTTCTGTCCTGGATGTGGATTAGGTTTGCACAGAAAAATAACAAATGTGTGAATAGGCACTCTTTCACTATTATTTCCTGTAACTGTTTTCTCCTGACAGCTTTCCCCCTGTACATAATCCCCAGGGCTTCATTCTTAAACTCTTCTTTCCTTTCTCTAGAAAAGTCATTCTCAGTCCAGTTTCAACTACTGTCATTGACCTGCTAAATATATTTTTCCAACCAGGAGTTCAACTGAATTTCAGATCTTGTTTCAATATGCCTAAACGGGCATCCTTAACTAAATGCCACCCACTATTGCCTCAGTTAAGCAAGTAAAGTACTGCAGTACATATTTATTGAAAAAGATTCCACAAATCAGTGGACTTGCACAGTTCCAACCCACACTGTTCAAGGGTCAACTCCGTGTGTGTGTGTGTGTGTGTGTGTGTGTGTGTGTAATATAAATACATATGATAAATGTATATATATATATATATAAATATACACACACACATAAAATAAATAGATGCCATAACAGAAGCATAATGTTTAAAGATGTTGAATGACATGCCTTATCAAACTCCAAATACTGGGCTATTTTAAAACTAAAAGTTGAAAGAACACTATTTCAAATTAAACCTCGGTATTAATAGTAACCATTTTACAGATTAAGAAATGAAGGTTAAGAGAGTTAAGAAATGCACCTAAAAAAAATTTTTTTTAACTAAGTAATACTAAGTAGCATAGCTTATATTTCCAGAGATTTTCTAAATCCCAACAGTCTCCCTCCAAATCATACTACGTGCCTATGTTGACTTTAATTGTACCTTTTAACACCTACTTTGTTATGCTTAACGTTTTAAACCAAGGATCTGTTTATCAAGGCTTTTCTCTCAATCTCAATAAGTTCTAATGCTTCCCTGCCTCCCCAAAAAGCCAAAACACAACAAAACACAATCTGGGATACATATGAAATTTTACCCTCTTTCCTCTCCTTGTCTTATCCAGAGTCTCTTTTGGAGGTGGATCTGAATTACTGTTAGAAATGAGAATGAATGGGAGTAAGAGGCAGAGGGACAAAAGCATTAAGAAGATGAGAGAAAGGTAGGAACACCTCATTGTGTGTGTGGGGGGGGTGTACTTATTAAAGGGGTACAGAAAATGAATGATAAAATGAAAATCTCAGAAGTCTCAGAGACAACCGATTAATAGTGTTAAACCTGTTATCCCATCATCCACTAAAACAATGTCCCTTTGAAACTTCGGTAGTTCCTCCACAGTCTCATCCTTTAGCTAAGATGCCACTTTAAAAATATCACTGTCTGGGTGCCCTTTTCCTTAGCACATTAACTTGAAGTTAGACTGTAAGGCTGTGAAAGCAGGAGCAGGTTAGGTATTAATCAAAGTTGACTTTACAGTAACAGAAATGGACGACAGTCCCCTACTTATTCTTGAAAGAGTATACCTCAAAAACAGAGCAAATATCTGATTTTCCAAACTTTACATGACACATTCACTCATACTCTCCTTACAGCTCTATCATAAAACCTTTTCTTAAAAAAACTATATACAAGATTTTGCATGAAAAATGAGAGGATAACCATTTTCCTATACATACTCAATATGGTCCCTTGTACTCTTTTCAACTATATCTAAAGATATCGAAGGGAATTTGGATAAATTCACTTTTGAGTAATTATATGTACCAAATACTGTGTTAGGCAGTTTACTTATATCTTCTCACTTAATCCTCACAATCATCCCTGTGACACATTATTGTCCTCATTGAGCAGGTGATGAGGCTGCACTAGCAGAGAGGTCATTTGTCTAAATTAGAAAGTGGCAGAAGAGCTCAGAGTCACTTCAAATTCCACACACTCTATGGCAAAGACTGCCACCTGCCTACCAATATCCACTTTCCACTTACTCCTCTGTAATAAAAGATCTGATATTTACCTGAGCACAATGCCATATGACTAAGAGACTGCATTTGTATTCCGTAGGCCTTCTTGCAACTAGATATGGTCGCAGAGTGCTGAGCCAAAGTACTGCACTCCAACTTCCAGGAAGCATGCTTAAGAGATGTACTCTTCCTCGGCCCTTCCTCCATTCTGCTACCTGGAATGTGGGTGTCATGGCTACACCTCCAACAACCATCTGGACAGAGGACAAGAATCGACCCTAGGAAAAGCGCAGCTAAATGTTAGAAGAACTTGAATCCCTGACAACTGCGCAGTGCTGTGGCCTTAAACTGCTTACTATCTCTTTTTCATGAGGAAGAAATAAACTTCCAACTCAATGATATTTTGGGATTCTTTATTATAGCCAAAAAAGATAAACTACTAAGTACACAAAACTAAGCATTCAACTGCATAATACACTCAATTAATATTTGAGTGCCTACTACGCACTCTCCCTAAAGATACCATGGTAAACAAAAGAGACAAACCCCCAGCCCCGATAGAACTAAAAATGATCTGATAAAATGTCATGAATAAGAAAAAATGCTCAACATCACTAAGCACTGAAACACAAAACGACCTCACAGGATGGTTACAAAAAAAAAAAAAAGAAAATAACAAGTGTTGGGGAAGACGTGGAGAAACTGGAAGCCTTGCCAACTGCTGGTGGGAACGTTAAATGGTGCAGCTGCTGCCAAAAACAGTATGGAAGTTCCTCAAAAAATTAAAAATGGAATCACCATACAATCCAGCAATTCCACTTTTAGGTATATACCCAAAAGAACTGAAAGCTGAGTCACAAAGAGGTATCTGTACACGTATGTTCAGAGCAGCATTATTCACAATAACTAAAAGGTGGACACAACCCACATGTACATTTGACAGATGAATAATAAGCAAAATGCATGTATCAGAATCTAATGCCTTAAAAAGGCATTAGATTCTGATACATGCTTACAACATGAATGAACCTTGACGACATTATGCCCCACAATCTAAAGTACTCAAATTCACAGAAAGTAGAATGATGGTCCTTAATGGCTGGGGCATTTAAAGATTAGGGAGTTATTGTTTTATGGGTATAGGGTTTCGGTTATGCAGGATTAAAGTGTCTGGAGATGGATATGGTGATGGCTGCACAATATGAACGTACTTAATACCACTAATCTGTTAAGACGGAAATTTTGTGTGTATTTTACAATAAAAAAACTGGAAGGAAAAAAACTGTCATGAGCAAATTAACATGCAAATGTTTACACATTCCCAACTAAAAGGGTCAAAAAAATATGTTACCTTTAAATAACCTGTAGCTTTGTTACTAAAATTCCTAAAATAGTCTGTGGTATAAACAAAACCTAAGTTTTCTCTGGAATCCAAATAACATTTCTAATGATTTCACTTAACAGAGAAATGTTACATCAAAGTATCTCTGGAATGTGGCACAAAATTTTAAAAATGTTCCTGAGATGCAATGCACAGTACAGCTCAAAGTTCATCACATTTAACATGTTAAATGTCAGGCCTTCCTTCGAAATTTTCTTTCTGGACACTATGCTGTAAAAAGGGCTGGGAAGCTGTTAACATATTCAAGAAGGCTTTACAGATATGGCTAACTACATCACATGTCAAAGGAATAAGCTAACAACTGAGAACTCCAAAGCATCAGGGAAGAATTCCAAGTTTGCTGTATTTGGGCAAACCTGCATGAATTTTCAAGATGTAGTTTTCTGATAAAGCATCCAAGTCTGAAATACTGCCAAATACAGGACAGCAGAGCAGTAAGACAGAACCAGTCTGATCTTTTATAGCAAATCCATGCTCTATCTTGGAGACCTTATTTCTATATTTCTAATAACATGAAGCTAAAAGCTAGTATCAGAAGTGGTTAAAAGAGTGAGAGATGGAGAGAAGGAAACAAAAAGGGGACTGTTAAGGAACTGAATAGAGCAGGAACATTTAAGAGGTAGGTTTGGATTATTTTTTTTGATCACAACTTGGTGGTGTGCTGCCACTTTTGAAAGAAAGGTAGTAAAAAATAATAATAATAAACTTGGCATATAAACATTTACACAAATTTGTTCTGCTAATTCATCAATTCACAATCCTGTTAGACTCCTCCAGACATTGCTGGGAGAAGTGATTGACAGGGGAAAGGACCAAACAGTAAAGTTTCCAAGTAATGAAAGACGATTTACCCAACATCTGTACCTAACCTGCCCCCCACCCCCGCCCTCCATTCAACCTCTCTTGAAACAAGAGGACCAATAAAATTAGACAGTAAACTCTATGAGGACAGAATCCCCATCTGTTTTGTTCTATACTATTATCCCCAGTGGGCAGCATAGAACCTCAAAAGGACATGGTTAAGGGTTAGGAGTTACTTTAAAGGACTTTGTTATGCTGAATGACAAAGGAGTATCAAAAAACCAGAGATATTTTCAAAATTAAACACCAGGCAAATTGTACAACATAATATCTAAACGTAGCTGTTTAAAATTTAAAATTTTATTTTTTCAGTTTCACATAAAAAACAACCAACCCAAAGCTATTGCTACTTTCTATCATCACTATACAACCTTTGTTAACAATTAAAGTGGGGCCTGGGATTGGGGTAGTAAGGAGAGGGAAAGA
>NW_006797390.1:2378220-2381252 GCF_000442215.2 Lipotes vexillifer
ATATATAAGCAGGGGGCTTCCCTGGTGGCGCAGTGGTTGAGAGTCCGCCTGCCGATGCAGGGGACACGGGTTCGTGCCCCGGTCCGGGAGGGTCCCACATGCCGCAGAGCGGCTGGGCCCGTGAGCTGTGGCCGCTGAGCTTGCGCGTCCGGAGCCTGTGCTCCGCAACGGGAGAGGCCACAGCAGTGAGAGGCCTGCATACCGAAAAGAAAAAAAAAAAAGATATATAAGCAGATGGGTTCCGTGCAGACCAGGCTCTAAGGGAGTAGATCTGGCTAGCTCTGTGACTTTTGCCCTCCAAGCTAATTTTGAAAGGGAAAAAACATTGGAAAAGAAAACACTGAAAATGACACCATGGCATCAGCTACCATGAAGCCAGAAAATCAGTCCTTTTCTGCAAACCAAACATTTACACAGATACATATGGCACATATATCTAAAATATGTACAGATATTTTTGGAGGTACTATATTATTTCTTCACAACACTTAATATGACAAGCAGGAAAATTCCCAAGTAATGCAGGACAATTTACCCAACACCTGTACCTAATCTCCCCGATTCAACCTCTCTTGAAACAACTGCACATGCCAGTACAGCTAACATCTAAAAATACTACTTTCTTCATTGTTCTTATCACTATCTACCTACCCCTCAATAGCATAACTATAACAATTCTAAAGGCTCTTTTCTCAAATGCTTATGACTTAATCCCACTTGCAGAGAATATTCTTTGTAAACTAATCAGCCATAAAATCTCTCTACAAATCCACCCAAAAAAAACAGTTGTCAGCAAGCAACATACAATAACTCACCCTCCTTACTTTATGTTTGGTTTTCTCACTCTTCATGGCCTGTTTGTGGGTACAGAAGTTCCTCCTCCACCCATTTTCTGTGTTTAGGTCTCTATGCCTGCTCCCCAGAAGATGATTAAAAGCTATGTCCCAAAGTGTGGAACAACTCACTCTACTCTGTCCATTCCCCTAATCTGTTCCAGTATTCATGGTGCTCGGTCTTTTAGCTCACTGGGAGGGGAAAGGATTTGAGAGATGGATCAGTCGAGTGAATTACCCCAATAGCAAACCCCATGTGAATACAAATTGGGGAAAGAAAGAATTGGGAGACAATTTAAAAGGTATGTTTCATCCTGTGCCCCAACAACGTAATGCATGAAGTTTGGTTGGTGTTTAGAGAAAAAAAGAATGTTCATTTTAGAACTTTCTTCACAGTATGGCTAAGAAGTGGCAGAAGATTTACAAGATATTGCTGGTATTTCCCTCAGGTGAGGAAGAGGGGACTGAATGAGAAGGGAAAAGAAAAAAAGGATAATTTCTTCTTGTCACTCTCCCCTGCACGGCCAGATGCTATCATATTCAATAGGAAACATGAAAAAAAAAATTTAAAGCTATCCAACTAGAACTAAGATAAGTGGAATTTTAGCTCATAGCCAAAAGTCTGAAGGTTAGATATATAGCTCCTTACCCCCTACAGGGGGAAAGGCAGGAAGAGAAAAGTGGCTCTTCACTGAGTAGAGGGCTGAATGTGACTCTATTTGCTGCTCCCCTTCTTGGCTCTGTTTTCAGAATCACACAGACTGCCTCCCTGCCTGACAAGCAGACTCCAGCACCTGGCAGGGGTAAGAGAAGACAAGAGAGAAAACAAGGGAGACAGAGAAAGAGAAAAACATCAACAGCCATGTTGCCAAACTAACAACTAAGTCTATGACATGACGGAAGGAAACTAATACCTAACCAAGATAGACTGGAATAAACAAAAGATTACGTCAAAACAAAATAGGCCTCCTTCCCTTTGACACACTAACTAAATCCAGTAACCATTATAAAAGAAATCTAACTATATTATGACTATATTAGAGCTTTTCATTCCAGAAGTTATGGTGACTCTCCATGACTAAAATTTCAGAGTGTTTTATTGCAAGTGAATATGTTAAAGTATCTGGACAGTCATTGTTTAAGAAATCGTTTCTTTCTTTTGAAAAAGACCTTAGAACTATCCAATGCTATGAAATGAGATCTAAAGTAAATAACATTTACATTTTAATGGTTACAGTTAAATATTAAATCATCCATAAATATAATCAAAATATCAAGCCCACAAAAGGAAAACCTTCCATATTAGGCTGCCCATGCAGTTTCAATACAGACTTCAAATGTAACCCAACTCCACAAAGATGTGGGAACAATTCCTGTAATTAATGAGAAAACGGCACAAGCAAAGAATTTACATCGAGGTTACATTCAACACGGTTACTATAATAATCCCACTCACAGAAGAGAATTAACGCCCTATCTCTATCCGTAAACACAAATGGGAGAAAATACAGGGGATGACAAATCTGCTATCAGCGATAAGGAAAAATTAGTAAGGTAAATCTGAAGTAATTATCCCCTAACTACTTTGGATTTATTGCGGGCGGGGTGGGGGGGGAAGATCTGCATCACGGTCAAATGCTGTTAAAAAAAAAATCAAACGAGACAAGCAATTATTGTCACCCATCTTATTCAGAGGGCTTCCAAAAGAAAAAGAGGAATGGCTGTCACTCTTCTAAAAATGTACACGTAAGGAGGAAAGCGTGGAATTAAAACAGAATAACTGCGGGACCAATACTAGCCCCTCCCGCCTCGGTCACACACCACAGGAATCTGTCTGATGGCAGCAGTGGAGGCAGAGATCACCACGCTGCCGAGGACAGGTTTGCGCCACGCGTGTGTGGCTCCGACGCGCATCCCCCCAGGGTCACCACACCCCCTCGCCAAGGGGAGACCACACTGCTCCCCGCCCGAGGCCGCCGCCTCCCTCCAGCCTCCCGCACCCACCGGCACCCTCAGCCCCTCCCGGAGCAGAATCCCAGCCCAGGGTCCGCCGAGCGCCCCGCCGTCCCCGGCTCTGAGGCAACCACCGGCCTCCCCAAGCCCCGGGCCCCAGCCGCGCACGGCCCCGTCCTCTCCCGGGCCCGGCCCCGCTCGTCTGGAGCCCGTCCTGCCCAACTCGGCCGCCGCGGGCGGCGGGGG
>NW_006797390.1:2381654-2408534 GCF_000442215.2 Lipotes vexillifer
CCACCCCCCCCCCCACACACACACACACACTCACACTCAACCCCCCCACACCCACACCCACACACACGCACACCCGACTGCTCCTCACTCCCTCACACTCCCTCACTCGCCTGGCGTGCGCGCGCGCGACCCCGCTCTCACACAGCGCGCGCGACGCCGGCGGAGGCCGCCCGCGCTCCCCCAGACCTAGGCGAAGCGCGCCGTCCGCCCGCGCCCGCGCCCGCGCCCGCGCCCGCGCCCGCGCCCGCGCCCGCGCCCGCGCCCGCGCCCGCGCCCGCGCCCGCGCCCGCGCCCGCGCCCGCGCCCGCGCCCGCGCCCGCGCCCGCGCCCGCGCCCGCGCCCGCGCCCGCGCCCGCGCCCGCGCCCGCGCCCGCGCCCGCGCCCGCGCCCGCGCCCGCGCCCGCGCCCGCGCCCGCGCCCGCGCCCGCGCCCGCGCCCGCGCCCGCGCCCGCGCCCGCGCCCGCGCCCGCGCCCGCGCCCGCGCCCGCGCCCGCGCCCGCGCCCGCGCCCGCGCCCGCGCCCGCGCGCCGAGAACCCGTGCGCGCCCCGGCCCCGGCCCCGCCCTCCAGGCGCGGCGGCGCGGCAAGGGCCGGCCGAGCGAGGGGCCGGGCCAGTCAGCCGGCCGAAGCTGGCCGAGCGGATCTGACACCTGCGTTGGGACCCGACCCCCCAGGCGTCCCGTCTCCACTCGCAACCCTCGCGGCCTCTGGGGTCGAGGAGAGGCGACAGGGGCGCGCCCGCGCGCCGGGAGGAAAAGGGGAGCGCGAGAGCGCTTCGAGGACGCGCTTTCCCCACCCGCCCCCAAACCGTCCTCACTGAGAAAGGGAAACGGGTGGAGGGGCGAGGTTTGTTCCCAACTCGAAACCGCGTGGTGAATCCCTTCCTTTGTACACCCTCCCCGCCCTCACCGTCCCTCCTCCAGCCCCCTTCACCCACACTCTGAACCCTGACGCGAGCCCACCGAGTCTCCCAGGCGCAGTGTGCGAAGTGCGTGTCCGCGCCTCCCGCCCGTCCCCGCCCACCTCCCGCGCCTCCCTGAGGACCGCCTCCCCCTCGAGTCCCCTCAAACCGTAGTCTTCCCTCCGGAGGCAAAGGTTTGGGGGACAAAGACCGTAAACACCCATAAGGTCCTTGTCCCTGTACAGAGTAAGGACAATGCCTCTGTATATAGTGAGGCCAATTTTTAAACATGTATTCTCCATGCTTTAGGCAGGTTTTAAGATACAGGCGGGGCACCGTGGTACAGCGAGCTCTGCCGCTTAGAAACCAGTGTAAACCTTGTCACTTGTTAATTAACCTAGTTACTTAACTAACTCTGATCCTTTGTTATGAAAAGAGTATATCCCAAGGTTGCTGTGTGAATGAAATGTGATAATAGACTTAGAAGCATTTTGTAAATTTCCAAACTGTGTAAAATGAATGTTTTACACTTTTTTTCATTTACACTTTAGGGTGTTTCTTTGCAGTATGGCTGAGAAGGGGTAGAAGATTTTTTAAGATGTTGCTGGTAATTTCCCTCTAGTGAGGAAGGTCGAAAAACTCCTCCACAAAGGAGGGTAAGAATATGAATAGGTCGGAAACAACCTAAATATCCATCCACAAATGAATGGGTAAAGATGTGGTATGTATATACAATGGAATATTACTCAGCCATAAAAAAGAATGAAATGATTCTGTTTGTAGCAACATGGATGGCCCTAGAGATTATCCATACTAAGTAAAGTAAAGCCAGACAAAGACAAATACCAAGTGATGTCCTATGTGGAATCTAAAATACGACACAAATGAACTAACTTATCTACAGAACAGAAACAGGCTCACAGACAGAGAACAGACTTCAGGGAGGGGGGTTGGGGGAGGGATGGAGTGGGAGTTTGGGATTAGCAGGTGCATTCTATATAATAGAATATCCAAACAACAAGGTCCTACTGTATTGCACACGGAACTGTATTCAATATCCTGTGATAAACCATACTGTATATGGAAGATTCATTTCCAAATAACCTTAATCATTTATTACACCAGATATCCCAGATGTTAGAGAGTATGTCCTAACACGTTTGCCTTCTTGCAGATCACAACCCCTTCTCAGTCCCCTCAGCCAACAAATTCTTTTCAGCATTCCTTTCCCAATCTTTAGGGTCTGCTTTTTTTTTTTTTTGCTGATTTACCTCAGGGGGACTTGAGAGTAACGTAACTGAGAAATGTAGTTAGGATGTTAGTAACTAAGTGTTTACTGCACGTTTTGACACAGAGTAACCTAGCATGGTGAACTATTTTCACGAAAGATACGGTTTAGAGGTACAAAAGTGTTATATGATATACTACCTTCAGAAGAAAGGGGCTAAAAGTCTACAGAACTAAAATGTTGCTATTTACTCCACTCTGATATTATCTCCTGGAACAGGAAGTACTTCCCTTCAATCTAAAGAGGAAAAGAAGAGATTCATTTTGTGATCAAAGCTTGATCACAGAGACATGAACACAATGAGAATCTGACACAAAACACATAGGGAAATTGGCACAGAGAAAAGGTCGCAGGCATGCCCAGCAGAGGATCACAATTCACAATAACCATGCACTGCCCAAGAAAACCAGGTTGTATAGGTGAAACTGTGGATAGGGAGTATGAGACTATTAACTAACAGGCCACTTGTCTGTTAAGAAAAATGCTGTCGTTCAGGGCTTCCCTGGTGGCGCAGTGGTTGAGAGTCCGCCTGCCGATACAGAGTACATGGGTTCGTGCCCTGGTCCGGGAAGATCTCACAGGCCGTGGAGTGGCTGGGCCCGTGAGCCATGGCCGCTGAGCCTGCGCGTCCGGAGCCTGTGCTCCGCAATGGGAGTGGCCACGACAGTGAGAGGCAAAAAAAAAAAAAAAAAAAAAAAATGCTGTCATTCAACATACTGTCACTATGTGCCAGACACATCCTAAGAAATTCATAACACACACAACAACTTTGCTTTTCACTTAATCTAGTCAGGGAAATAAACCCAGAAGTATATTTTTAAAAACAAACCCAGAAGTATATTTTTAAAACCAAAGCCAATGATATGTCACTCTATAAGATAATCTTTACATGAATAATGATCAAATTCATACTTCCTATTTTTGTATGAAGTAATGAGGGAGCAGAAATTGTTTTTAGCATTTCCGGAAAGGCTCAGTTTCTTAGATTCAACCATAATCTTTGTGTTTTCACGGTAGTTATGTCTGGTCAGGTATGGACTCACATCTCCTTTTGGTGGCAATGTAACTTATCTTGGTTTAATCATGCGCCACTCATTTTTAACCCATAAATTGATACTCTTCAGGAGGGGGTGGGTTGAATCCCTTGAGAAGACATATTATAAGTAACCTCACATCTCTGGAGTCAGATAAATCTGATTTATCTGATTTGAAATCCCAGCTTTATTTGCTGGTGTCATGGGATTGTTGCCTCTATCAGCCTCAGTTTTCTCATCAACAAAATGAAGATTAACTATTTCACTGAACTATAAGGATTAATGAGGTAACTTAAAAATAATGCATTACATATGAAGCGTGCAATAAATATTAGCTATTATTACACAAGACTGATGTTCACCCAAGCTGAAGGGACCGAGGATTAGACAAGAGGTGCTGGAATTATCCATGTATATCTATATCAGCCAGAAAGCATAACTCACCTATTATCTAGACTGCAGGTCAAGCAAAAACTTTAAGTACCCCATAGACACCATCTGGTGCAAATCTTTCTCTCCTGGGGTTAAAGACAAACAAACAAGCTGGGGTTTGATCAAAACTAAGGCCTAAAGTAGTGAAGAGAAAAACTGTAAACAGGAATGAATCCAGAATTATTCTCAGTACCTAAAATAGTGTACATCACTGGGTATCTAACGTGATTCGTGTGGGTGGAGAAAAGGTAGTGGGTGTCCCATATCAGAACGTACACTAGCAAATAAGGAACAGTAGAAGCAGCTGCAGGAGATGTAGCTCTCCCTGTGCTTCCTCTCCCAGAGCCAGCCGGCTAGAACCAGCCTGGCGGCAACAATCTTCTGTTAGAATAGCTAAACCCTGAACTAGCCTTTCTCCACCCACATCCCTCCTCCTTTCCCTCCACTCCATTTGTGCACAGTAAGCTGAGCGCCTCTCTAACTATGCTAAGAAAATACAGATGCCAGACACAAGGAGGATGGGCTGGGGAAAAGGAGGAAAGACGGTACAGATTGGCTGCATCAGAGAAAGAGGAAAAAAATGACTTAGAAAGAGAGGTGATGTAGGTTTTTCCCCTTCCTTTAATTGTATCTGGCTACTATTTCTTTTTCTCTATTACACAGGAATAAACCAGGATGTTTAAAATGCAGATTCCTTGGCCTTCACCCCGACCTTCTGAATGAGCCCGGGTATCTCCATTTTTTTGAGCCAAACAAAAAACTTATGGAATCAGCCAATAGTCTGCAAATTTAACAAGCTTACCAAGTTGAATCTTAGATACATGACAGCTTGAGAATAGTGTCTTAAAGAGATAACCATTTGTAAAATGTTCTTAATTTAAAGCACTCAGCATTTATAAACTCGATGTAAGCCTCAAGCAACCTCGAAATGTTGAGTAAATATTGTTAGTCTCTTCTGACAGAAGGGAAAATCGAGGCAATGAGATAAAATCATTGGTGGCAATTCCGAGTCTCCTGATTCCCTATCCACTGGAGTATCATAGAAGTATCTCAGTCTGGGAAGAACAGAAGAAGAGAGAATGGACTAAGCAAAGGTGGAAAGGCAGCAGCATGTTCTCTTTTGAAGAATAGAGGAAGCCTCAAATAATAGGGGAAAAAAGAAAACAAGAACCCTCCACTAGGTGCAGGGAGACACCGGATTGACTTTGTTGACACTTCAACCATAGAAATGATGGTATCAAACCACGCATGGGCTGTAGGATCCGCCACACACCTATGTCACCAGCAGCACCTTGAATGATTAACGAATATTTACAGATTGAATGGATGAATGAATGAATGCGTTCTGGGATCATCCTACTGATCTGCCACCATCATGACTGTCCTGGTCCAGTTTGCTATCTTTTGCACATCGAAAAAGTTAGACTAGGGAGTTCTGTTCATTAGTCTAAGTTCATGTATTTATCCTTGATGCAAAGAAACAGAACAATTTATATCTGTTGTGTCCAAATCCTTATCTACTCTATTTCTACATTTTGTTTTTAAATCATTTTTGCTCTCTTGGGTTACAAACCCATTTTGATCATCAAGCTAGATTTGTTTAATCTTCCTTGCTCTTCTATTTAAGCCTTCTTCCATTGTCTCTACCTGACTCCCCCAAACTAACTGTTTCTGTGATTTTTTGGTCTCTCTCAGTGCCTTTCAGTTTGGGATTCATCCTAGGAGCATGAGGAGACAGTGAAGAGAAAGAAAAAAACGAGTGACACGGTGGAATTACTAGGCAAATCTCTCAAAATATACAAGTTCCAAACCTTCTGGCTACTTTCCCAAAACTTTTCTGGACAATTAGGGCAGACAACGGAGACCAAGACAGAGGATCTATAACACTGGCTTGCTTAGTAAATAAATGGTGAATGAGGAAATTGCCACAGAAATATTTGAAACGCATGTAGTTCTATATCTGTCCCCAGTCTCATAATAAACCTAATATGTCTTAGAACATGTTTAATCCTCCTAATAACCCTACTGTGCTTGAGTTATCTCCTTTTTACAAATGAGCAAACTGAGGAACAGAGACGTTGAGTAACTTTTTCAAACTCACACAGCTAGCAAGTGCCAAAACCGTGATTTGAATCCAAGCATCTAAGTACATACTCTTAACCAACTCTTTATAATCCCTCAAAGGCTACACAATTGATTTTGTCGGCAGTTTCTTCCCACTACTTAGTATGTGAAGTTTTATTTGGATATTGATGCCTGCTATTTTGGCTTATGTCTCTTAACATCAATATACAAACATTTGATAAATAATGGTTTATATATATATATATATATATATATATATATTTGGAATTTACACAAAGGATCTCGTAGTCCATTCCTCAACCATACATATAGTCAACCAAAAAATTATTACTAATGTTATTCTCCAAATACATATAGATTCCATCGTAATCAACAAAGTACAAATCCACTTAAGTCATAGATGGATTTGCTAAAGTCGTAGAAGCTTTTTATCATTAAGCTTTTTCTCCAACTTCCGTTACTAAAAATAAAAACTGCTATTTCTGTGGGGAACTGAAATGTTTGGCGGTTCAAAAAGGGACCCACTGATATGTTGGGGCAAAAAGGGTTTAGCAGAAAGTCAGGGTTTAAAAGACAAACCAGGATTTAGTGCCTGACCGAGAGGGCAAAAGTAGGTCAGTGTCCCTGGCAGTCACAGCTGGTAGAGAGTGATGTCACCCAAGTAGTGGGGTGGGGGGTAGGGGAGGTGGGATTTAAGGTGGGGAAGTGGAGAGACCCTTTGCAGGGGGGACTGTGGGGATGGGAGGGGAGGAATTTACAGAGGCGTACTTAAGGCAGACTTTTATAGGCTAATGGCAGAAACAGCTGAAGCACCGCTTCCTCCGCCCTCTTCCCTCTTCCCAGGCTGCTTTCTCCCAGGCCTCATTCCCTACCTCATATCAACATCAGACCCCTCTGCTGGAGACAAAGACACCAGAGAAGGGAATGAGGAAAAAGACAAGCCGGAAAAGGAATAATTTCCATAAAAGAGAGAGTGGTGAGGAGAGAAGTGAAGTGAATTTTAATCAAAACCAGGGAAACATGATGGGAAAGAAGAAAAAAAAAGGAGAGGGGCAGATGAAAAATATAGTGGAAAGGGAGGAAAAGATGGCTGAATGAACCAAAAAACATATTAGTGCATGGAGCAAAATTAGTGTAATGGAAATACAATTATAATAACTTCCAAGGTTTTAAAAATGAAGCAAGCTAAGAGCTGAGGAAGACACCATAATGGTTGCAATTTGAAACCATCCAAAATATGTAGTGTGTTTGCAACAAAGCGAAACTGGAATGGTCCCAACTAGGACTTCCCTCCCCAGTCCACATCCAAGTTCAAAGTTATGCTGCCTCTGTGTTTATCGGTCAGTCGAGATCTAGAAGTTCTTGTGACTAATTTAAATATCTCATTGCAGGTGTAGGTAGTGCCTGTTAAATTGTTAATAATCATAGTAGTAACAACAACCACCTTTGGAATGTGGAAACTGTATTTCAACACCCCTGCTTTTGAAATGTCATGCATTTCACGTACTGTTTGAATCACTTAAACATTTTAAAGAATTAAAATTCAATTAATCTCTGATCAAAACTGAATGTCTTTCCATTATGTCCGATAGCGCTCCTGTATAACAACAGCACCCAAAAATCCTTCTCATTTAAGAGCTACTAATGTTCCTTTCTGGATAACTGTTAAGTTTTAAAATATCCCCTGATACGTGTAATAAATATGCCACGATGAACTGTGTCTAGAAAGAAATAAGGGAGAAAAGCTAGGAAATATCTCACCAAGGCACCAGAAGAAGTAGGGATATATATATATATAGTGCCTGCATCTGGAAGAATGTTGAGTTTCTTTCTCTTCCTTTCAAATTTCTTCCTTTTCTAAGGAAGGAATTTTTATTGCTTATTTTCTGTTTTCTCATTCATTTCCCCTTTCTCCAAGTCTTTTTTTTTTTTTTCTCTTGTTGCAACAGCTTCTCTATTTCCATCTCAGGTTGCCCCCATATTTCCTTCTGACTTTGTTGTGTCTTAGCTTAGTCGGCCAGACTTCCACTAAACTCTCAGAGCTGGCATCAGAACAGCGCATTTGGCAAAAAGTCAGTCACACATACCACACAACCACAAACAAGCACTCTGACTGCAAAATCCTTTCAACAATACATTCCTGTTTCTTGCAGTCAGCGGTTCACATAGACCCACGATCTGAAATAAGCAACGCATACATTCACATACAGTCTGCATGCACATGGCCTCTGCAGTCAGCTCACAAAGACACAACATCTGCAGAAAGGTCTTGCAAGCAGCATATACAGACAGCACATTCTCCGCCCCTTTCCTAGCTCTTCCTGACTGGCTCTTTCTCCCAGACGCCTCCTCCCCTCACGCTGCCTGGCAATGTCTCCCCTCCTTTTCCGGCAGTTCTCAGTGCAGTGCCATCCATCACTCTCCCAACAGATCCTCGGGCAAAGCAATTGTTTCTTGAAGCTCTCTTTTCCCCTGACTGGGAATTTGCTCTTGCAAAAGGACTGTCAGCACAGAATCTCCTTCTGGAACACGATACTGTGGCCTGGTCCCTAGTGCGCTAACTTGTTTCTACAGATTTTAATTTTGCCATGGAAGGCTTCAGGAGAAGGAAAAAGAGGAGAAAGAAAACAGAAAGAAAGAAAAGGAAAGGAAAGAGAAAGCCCCGGGAGACATTTCAACGAAGACAACTTGAACAAAAGCAGAGAAACAGATTTAGGAGGGGAAAGCAGTGGAGAGACAAAACGGAGGTGTGAAAGTAAAGGGAGAAACTAAGAAAAAAGATAAAAGTATGAAAGATTTGGTATAACAGTTTATTGAGCTTTTTGTTATCCACTACATTACCAAGGTGACCATAGAAGTAGGACAGAAGATTCTTATAAAAAGGTCAATAGGTGAATCAGAGATAAAGAGAATAATCTCCTGATGAGATTGCATCATTTGAAATTTCTGAAAAAGACAAAACAGACAACAATCACAAATATCTGCCACAAGGAAAATTTAAACTGCTATTTTGAAGGATTTAGTGACACTTGGAAAGAAAGCACATTTGAATTTTAGTTAAAACAGCAGATGATGTCCCAATTTTTGAGATATACTTATACTAAAAATGTGAAATTCAAATTTATTTGACCATCCCACATTTTATCTGGCAATCATATTCTCAGAGGATTCTGACTCACGCTCAAGTTTGAGAAATACTGGTAAGAAGTAAGAAGGCCTACCTTTAGTAAGAACACCTGGAGGTGTTTGCAGATTCTTATCCCTACCCCACAATCATACCAAACTGAAATCCCTAAGAAGAAGCTGAAGAATCTTCATTGTGATGATATACATTGGTTTATTTTGATGCACTAAAGTTTGATAATCACT
Organism: Lipotes vexillifer; assembly: GCF_000442215.2. Lineage (NCBI taxonomy): Eukaryota > Metazoa > Chordata > Mammalia > Artiodactyla > Lipotidae > Lipotes > Lipotes vexillifer. The sequence continues at coordinate 2,390,763 of NW_006797390.1, forward strand.
GATTTCCTCACAGTTCTTTCATGGAGCCCTCCCTAAATCTTAATAAATGTTGTTCGGTTAACTAAACCAGGGGGCCATTAGACTGAATGGCCACTAAATAGGCTTTAAGCTACATCCCATCAATAATTTCCTTGTTTCTCCCTTTTCCCTATGAAAGTCTCTCCCCAGCTCCCATCGGTGGAAAGCTGCCCAATTAGAACTGATTTTAGTTCACATAAAATCTTAAAGTTTTAATATGCCTCTTTTCAACTGTTCTGTTGTCAGAGCAAGGAACCAAAGGAGCCCCCCAGGGATCCCTCCCAGGAGAAATGAGGAACCAGGTGGACGTATCCATGTAGCCCCTTTAACTCACTGCTTCTCTGTGTCTGCTTCTCTGTGTCCAAGTCCCTCTTGGATCCTCGTGTTATGAGCTGTCAGACTTTATCTGAGTTTTTCCAGACTGGGTCCGGAAACCAGCCAGAGTCCAACTTAAAAACCGGACTGGGTCGGGGATTGGACTGGGTCTGACCTAAACTGGACTAGGTCCAGTGTGAGGCTTCAGGTGAGTAAAATTTTAAGACTGAACAAGTATATTAATCTCACCACAGATAATCTTGAATTACAGTGGACACAGTGGGGAACTTTTAACCTAGGTCCAGTCAAGAGGTGCCCTAGAGAACAAGGGCACTTCTTTCGCTATAAAGAGTAGAAAGAAAATTATTTTTCCTCCTCTACTGTTTCTAGTTACCAGAATAAGAGCTGCTGGGGGGATTTCCCTGGTGGCGCAGTGGTTAAGAATCCGCCTGCCAATGCAGGGGACACGGGTTCAGAGCCCTGGTCTGGGAAGATCCCACATGCCATGGAGCAACTAAGCCTGTGTGCCACAACTACTGAAGCCCGTGCACCTACAGCCTGTGCTCCACAACAAGAGAAGCCACCGCAATGAGAATACTGTGCACCGCAACAAAGAGTAACCCCCGATCTCCGCAACTAGAGAAAGCCCACACGCAGCAACGAAGACCCAATGTAGCCAAAAATAAATAAATATATATTTTAAAAAAGAGACCTGCTGGGACACCCTGCTCTCTCCTGCAGACAGGATCTCAGGGAAACTGGCAGAAGTGAGCCAAGGATAAGAGTTCTTAAAAAGTCAACGCTCCCAGATCTCTGTCTGTGGCACCTGGTCAAGAGAGGAAGGTAAAGTTTCAGTTGTCCCTTCCTTACCAAGTTCAGGGTTTGAATTTGATTTTGGGGTACCCACTTGTTATCCTTCGCTTCTCTCCTAGAGGCAGCAATTGCCTTCTTGTCTCAACTTGTGTCCTGAGGTCATGGCTTGGCTCTCTGCCTGCCTGGGGCACTCAGGCTGTTGGTTCTTATGTGCATATGCGGGAACCTCAGCCCTCAGGTTGGGGGCACAAAAATACAGCCGGACAGAAACGTGGGCTGTATTCTGTTTGTGGCTAGGGTTCTACTGACTGTTGCTAGCTCTCTCTTTGGGCTATTTTTGGAAGTGGCTCCGGATTTGGGGAAGGTAGTACCCTCTTTGTACCCTCTTTGGAGACACCTCTTGCATCCATGGGATTGGTCAAAACTACCAGGCATTTACTGTTTGTCCCAGCTGAAACCTGACAAGCTATTGGGGGGTGTGGGGCGGGGGGAGGGAGGATATATATTTTTAAAAATAGGCCTGTGGTCAGAAGCTGGCCTCATTGGAAGCTGATTTCAAAACCTTTTTTTAGGCATTCTCTCCTAAGCTAAAATGAAACTATGTACCCAGAGGGAAAGAAAAACATTCTGAGGTCATTGTGGAAGGATTTACGAAAATATTCCAAAGACACACGGCTCTAAATCTAGAACATGGGAATCTTTCCCTCTTAGTTGGAAATCTCCCTAATATGAAGAAACTCACTGAAGATAATGTATTTGGGTGGGTGGGTCAGCCTCTTGATCTCGATCAGGTTGCAACACTATTCTTTGTGGAATTAAAAACAACTGTACTTGCCTTATAAATTGAGTCCTTACAAGAACAGAAGTGCAGCTCTAGAAGCAATTTAAAGCCCAGAGTAAAACTAAGGTTGACTTTGTGGAGTCAATAAAGCCCCTTGGGAAAAACTGGCCTGCTACCCTGTTTGCCGGATTCCTGCAGCCTTTCCAGGTGAATAAGGAAGGTCACTTCCTGGAAGCCCTTTAACTCTGGCAATCATTTCTGAATCTATCACTAAGGCCATAGTTGCACAACAAGAGTCCCTAGACTTTCTTGCTAGGATGGTTTTAGATAATAGAATTGCTTGACATTACTCATCAGCTGAACAAGGAGAAATGTGCGCCATAGCAGAATGTCTCCTGTTGCAGCTGCATCAACGCAACTGGTATTGTACCAAATACAAGAGATTAATAAATAGCCACTTGGCTATTTATTAATAGCCAGGGGTTGATGACCCTTCAGGTACATTCTCTGATTTATTTGAGAACAACTGGTTTGGTTCATGGGAGGTCCTGATTAAGGAATACACTTCACTCTTGGTATTACCCTCCTAATCATTGTTGTTTCCTTGGTGCACTGTGTTGTCCCAAAGGTTTTAAATGCATATTCACAGCCATCAGCAGTACATCAGATGGTCTCACTGTGCTTGCAGAACAGAAACAAGATGAATAACAAAAACAAAAAAATTTTTTTTCGGCTGTGCGGCTTGTGGGATCTTAGTTCCCCCACCAGGGATTGAACCCAGGCCCTCGGCGGTGAGAGCTTGGAGTCCTAACCACTAGGCTGCCAGGGAATTCCCCAAAAACAAATTCTTCTATGAACCTGACATCATAATCAGTTTCACAATGAGACAAGAGCAACTTAACTCTGATGGTGACTGAGAGTGCCGCTAATACCAAATTTTTGGTGAATCACATACAAGATGATGGTCAAAAGAGAGAAATCATTAAATTCATTAGGCAGGGGGCCATTAGACTGAGGTGGCTCTAATTCCAAGGTGGCCTATATAAGCAAACCAAAATCTAAGCCTGAAAATACCTCAGGGTTGCAATATTGAAACCTAAGGGTAGCCCAAGAGGCCTTAAGCTATAGCCAAGCAATAATTCTTTTGCTTTGCTTCTGCCTTTTCTCTACAAGTCTCACTCCAAGATCCTGTTGGTGGAGTACACCTAACCACTTCCAGTTTGGCGCTACCAGGTTCACATCAATTTTTGCTCAAACTCAGAATATTTAACATGCCTCAATTTATCTTTAACGTGTTGAACACTGCTGTTTTATGTATTTATATATGCATATCACACGACATCACATTAACTTTTTAAAAGTCAGCGGGAAATGAAAGTACAGTTTATCAAAATTTGTGGGAAGCAGCAAAAGCAGTGTGTAGAGGCAAATTTGTCACTGCATGCATATACTAAACAAGAAACATGCAAGAAATTGGACATCCACATGCAAAAATTAAAAAAAGAACCTAGACACAGACCTTATGCCCTTCTCAAAAAAATTAGCTCAAAATGTGTCATAGACCTAATGTAAAATGAAAAGATATAAAATTTCTGAGAGATAACATAGATGACCTTGGGTATGGTGACAACTTTTTAAATACAAAGTCACTACGTCATTAATAAGCTGAACTTCATTAAAATTCCAAACTTCTGCTCAGCAAAACACCGTGTCAAGAGAATAAGAACGCAAGCCACAGACTGGAAGAAAACATTTGCAAAATACATATCTGATAAAGACCGGTTATCCAAAATATACAAACAACTCTTAAAACTCAACAATAAGAAAATAAACAACCTGCCTTTAAAATGGGCAGAAGACCTGAAACATACACTTCACCAACAATATATATTTGGCACCAAAATATAAGGTGCCAAATAAACATATGAAAAAACGCTCCACATCTTATGTCATTAGAGAAATAAGAATTTAAAACAATGATATATCACTACACGCCTATTAAAATGGCTAAAATCCAGAATCCTGATAACATGAAACAACAGCGAGGAACTCTCATTCATTGCTGAGAGTCCAAAATGGTATGACCGCTTTGGAAGACAGTTTAGGGTTTCCTATAGAACTAAACATACCCTTACCATATGATCTACCAATTGTGCTCCTTGGTATTTACCCAAAGGAAATACCAAAAACTGCACACGGAGGCTTATCACAGCTTTGTAATAGCCCCAACAGAAACAATCAAGATGTTCTTCAGTAGGTGAATACATAACTGTTGTTCAGCCCTAAAAAGAAATGAACTAACTACCAAGCCATGAAAAGGCATGGAGGAAACTTAAATGCATTATTGCTAAGCGAAAGAAGCCAATCTGAAAAAAATCACATACTGTATGATTCCGACCATCGGTATTTTGGAAAAAGATAAAACTACGGGGCAGTAAAAAGGTCAGTTGTTGTCAGGGATTAGAGGGGAAGGAGGAATGAATAGGCAGAGCACAGAGTACTTTTGAGGGCAGCGAAACTGTTCTGTATGATACTATAATGGTGGATACATGTTATTACTCAGTTGTCAAAACCCATAGACTGTACAACAGCAAGAGTGAACCCTGACTGACTCATAACAATAGACCTCTCGGTACAGGATGTTGAGAGTGGGGAAGGATGTAGGTATGTGGGGCAAGGAGTATAAGGGAATTCTCTGCACTTTCCACTCAGTTTTGCTGTGAACATAAAAACTGCTCCAGAAAGAGAAGTCTATTTAAAATTGGTAAGGGGGTAGGGTAGCCGCAGAGATGGGCTTAGGACGGGGCATGCTTCTCCCGCCATCCTAGAATTACCTGGGGTTGAATTAGCTGGATTGGTGGTGCGTGTTTTTCAAAACTGTCACTTAGGAGAGTCTAAGTTTCTGTCTTATTTACACCCAGTAGTTAACCCTTCTGCCATCTTTTGGGCCTCTTACTGCTGTGGCCTCTCCCGTTGCGGAGCACAGGCTCTGGACGCGCAGGCTCGGCAGCCATGGCTCTCGAGCTCAGCCACTCCGCGGCATGTGGGATCCTCCTGGACCGGGGCACGAACCCGTGTCCCCTAGCGTCGTCAGGTGGACTCTCAACCACTGCGCCACCAGGGAAGCCCACCCTTCTACCATCTTAAGAAGCCAATGATACTGAAAAAACGGGTTGTTTCTTCATATGTCACTTGTTTCTTCATATGTCAGGGAATAAAGGAAGTTGAGTTCACTTCTCTTTCCCACTGGATTCTCGATTCCTTGAATGGACGACTTGGGACTGATTCATCTTTTTTAATCACCAGTAGGTAAGTGAAGTGCCTGGCACTGAAAAGACAGCCAGAATATCAATGAGGTACAGTTCTGAGTCATTAAGAATCTTTCATCCTGTCGGGCACAGCTCAAGAGTTGGGCTCCATGAACTATGTCATCAGTTGGAATAGTAAATGAGGTGTAGGAAAGGGCCGCCAAACTTCAAAACAGGTCTGGAGAAGTGATTCGTTGCCCTCTTGTGTTCAGTTTTAGGAAATACAGTCTCTCCCATACACGGGCAACACATCTCTCTGATGTACGAATATGAGCTCCTGGGTTTGGTCTTGGGCATGCAACAGTGAACAAAGCATTTGCCCACAATAAGCCCACATTGTAGTGGAGACACTCAGGAAAACAACCCAATGCTGAGTTGGAAAGGATGCGTAGAAATTAGACAGAAGAACATAAAGGTTATGTTGAATTGGTAAATTAAAGATTCTGGTGGAGGTGTTGTAAATGGAATGTAGCATGTACAGCAGCTTAGAGAGCTTGAAGCTTTTGCAGAACTGTAAATGATTCAGTGTGTCAGAAAGCAAGATGCAGAATGTGTCGGGGTGGGTGGGTTAGAGCACTGGTAATGAGAGAGGGAACTGAGAAGTTCCGACCGTATCCTAAGGATAATAATGAAGCGCCTCTAAGGTTTTGTTTTGTTTTGTTTTGTGGTGCGCAGGCCTCTCACTGTTGCGGCCTCTCCCGTTGCGGAGCACAGGCTCCGGACGCGCAGGTTCAGCGGCCATGGCTCACGAGCCCAACCGCTCCGCGGCATGTGGGATCTTCCCAGACCGGGGCTCGATCTTCCCAGACCGGGGCACGATCTTCCCAGACCGGGGCACGATCTTCCCAGACCGGGGCACAATCCTCCCGGACCGGGGCACAAACCCGCGTCCCCTGCATCAGCAGGTGGACTCTCAACCACTGCGCCACCAGGGAAGCCCTCCTCGTCTAAGGTTTTTAAGCCAGAGTAACCTAGGTTGAGTAATGCTAGAAATATTGCTCATAGCGCTTTGTATTATAAATAAAGGTGGGGAAACGCCAGAACTGGGAGACCAGTTAAGACCCTGTTAGAGCAATGACTGGACCGAACTGAGCTAAAGTGGTGATGGACATAATAGAGAAAAGGGATGGATTTGAAAGACTCGTGTGTGTGTGTGTGTGTGTGTGTGTGTGTGTGTGTATCTGTGTGTGTGTTGTGTGTTGTGGGTTTTGGGACTAAAGGTGAGGGAAAAGGAGAAACTGATGAAACTGGGGGTGACTCCCATGCTTCGGTTGGGTAATGGGGTGATGGTGGCACCACAGTCCTAGTATGGGGGGAACTATGCAGGGAGCATGACTCAATTTTACACATGCAAAACTAGGGCTTACTCAACATTTATTGAAGCTTCTTTCTTGGGCACCTTCCTGGATTACAGAGGGTGGAAAACTAAAAATGACATAATACCCTAGACTCTCCTATAGCTAGAGTTTGAATCCTATAGCTAGGTTTCAGCAACCATATGCACTAATCTAAGTCCTGAACTCAAAACCAAGGTTAAGTGAAGACAGAGGCAGGGAGTGAGGATCCGTTCTGCTGGTGTGGATTTTAGCAGAGCCAGCGTGGTTCCAGAGCTTGAGTGGTGACATCTCAGCACGGAAGGTGGCCTCCAGAAGGTGGGAGGGGCACTAGAATCTTGGTAGCTATTCCTGGGAGTCTGTTCTTTAGCTTCCCCCATTTCTGCTTAAATGATCCTGCTCTAATATGAAGCCTGACGGACTCAAGGTGCTAATGGGACATCCAACTAGAGATGTACTATTTCACATTCAGATGTAGAAGAGACTGAAGTATAGATCTAGAAGCAGAAGCCAGTAGATGGTAAATAGAGACACAGGAGTGGGGTGTAGTAAAAAGAGATGGCTGGGGCAAGAACCTTGAGAAATACCAGCATTTAAGGGTAAACACAGAAGAAAAAGAAATTAAAAAAGAATGCTGAGCCAAGGTAAAGAGGGAAACAAAGGAAGTGATGTCATAGGTGCCAAGAGAAAGACACATTTCAAAAAGGAGAGACAGGCCAACAGTGCCTGATGCTGCAGAAAACAAGAAAATAACACTGAACTTTTTCTATCATATTGAGCATCCAAGAGGTCCTTAGAATTGTGAAGCGAGGTAAATCAGGTTTCAGGGAAACGGCAAAATACAAATGTTCTTTGTTTGGCCTTGTCTAATCTGTTAAAAAGATTCATTTTAACTTTGTGGCACATGTGGCTACACACTTTTTTGCCACTCCTCCCATCAAGAGGTAAAGTCTATTTCTCCTCCCCTTAACTTGGAACTGAGACCCTATAGACCAACAGAACATGGGAGTGATGCTGGCAAAGTGATGCTGAGCCCTGAGAGATCTGCAGCTTCTTCCTTTGCTTCTGGGAACGTTTCCTCTCTCAACCAAGACCAAGGGAGTCAAATGTAAGTGTAGATACTACATAGAGTGTGGGTATAACAGTAAAAGACCACCAGCACCATCTGAAAATTTACACAAAGCAAAATGATGAGACAAAAGCACTCATTATTGTTGATAGAAGACACTTATGTTTCGTATGCACTGATTTTACAGCACTTCTGCCAAAATTCCTTTATTTCTGGAATAACTGTTGCCCAATCTCTGTGCCTGTTTCCTTTAGGTCTACTCCTCTCGTATTGGATCAAAACACTGGTTAGTTGTTCCACTGGCTGTGCTCCTATATCCTCTCAAACTACTTTCTTCTCTAGAACTTTCTCCTTTACTTTGCATTTGACTCAGTTTTTGAATGTTTCTCTCTCGAAATATTTCGAGTCTTTGTCTCACCTCAATTCAAATGACCAAATTTTGAGTTGTTATGTGCTGATCATTATGTCAGCCAGAGACGAGTAAGAACCTCTCAGTCTAATCAAGAACACAGACTTGTAAAACAAAGAATATAGGGACTTCCCTCGTGGTCCAGTGGTTAAGAATCCGCCTTCCAATGCAGGGGACGCAGGTTCAATACCTGGTCGGGGAACCAAGATCCCACATGCCGCTGGGCAACTAAGCCCGGGCGCCACAACTAGAGAGAAGCCCGTGCACCGCAATGAAGGATTCCGTGTGCTGCAGCTAAGACCCAACGCAGAAAAATAAATAAATAAATTAAAAAAAAAAAAAAAAAAAAAAAAATAAAAAAAAAAAAAAAAAGAATACAATAAAGCTGAGGGGAACTTCCCTGGCAGTCCAGTGGTTGGGACTCTGCACTTTCACTGCGGGGGGCAGGGGTTCGATCGCTGGTTGGGGAGCTGGGATCCCGCAAGCTGCGCGGTGTGGCCAAAAAAATAAAATAAATTTATAAAGAATATAATAAAGCTGATGCCACAATGATTAAAAAAGAGAGGTAGCTCAATAGAGGGAATGATTAACTATTCAGAAGCAAAGGGGACCAGGAAAGGTTTCCGGGAAGAGCAGCGTGGGGCCTGTGTTTTGATGTACCCATCAGCATTTATTTCCTGGAGCTGGGAAGAGGATATATACTTGAGAAAGGAAGGAACAGAAAGTGCAAGGCGTGGAGGCGTGAAGAACAGAGAGGTATGGGTTACTAAGAAGCGGGAAGTTTTCCCTTGCCCAAGTTCTCTGAGGACATATGTTTGCTGGCTCTTAACTCCTCCACTGGGTCCATCTCTTAAGTTTGGCTGTGACCACTTTATTGCTTCATTCCCTCTACACACAGCACTCCCCCACACACACACCCACCTCGTATAACCCTCCTTCCTTCCTTCCTTTCCTTCCTTTTATGGGATTTTTGTGTGTGTTTAGGCCCTGGATTTAATTTACTTGGATCGGACTGTAGTAATAACGTTTCTGTACGTTTGCCCAGAGGCCTTCAGCTAATGGGTGTATTCTTCACAGGCCAGTAAACAGATGAATAAACCAGCATGCTGTCTCTCATCCCTGTCTCCCTTCTCTTTCTCTGCATTCTACCCATCGTCCCCCGATTGGAGACCTCTTTGGAAAACTAACATTTTCCTGGATGTCTCAGACATTAGATTTTTGCCTACATTAAGTCACTTCTTCACCTGCCAGTCAATTCCATGGAGGACTTTCCTGCATCCTCGACCCGCAGGAGATCCACCCTGTGTTGGATGAGTATGTGGGCTGCTGCCCAGGGAGTTTTTCCCCAGGGTCAGCGAGAGCCTCGGAAGAGTCTAGGCTCACATCTCTGGATGGCAGTTGCTCATTCCTGACCGTGGGTGCTGACTGTGACTTGATGTAATTAAATGATAACCACCAATGAGAAAAGTAAATCAGAGGGATCTCTGAAACCGGGGGTCCAAGCGGAGACTCTGAAAACAAACGGGGACTTGTGCTAGAAGGGGCCACCAGAGCTGCCATGAACAAGAAATCACCCCAAGTACTTTCAAGTAAACGGCATTCTAGACTACATGGTGGTTTCTGCTCTTCTGCCATTTCCTGCCGTGCTTCCTTGCTTCGTCTCCCTTCCTTCCTTCCTAGGTCCTGCTCGCTGCCTGCCTGCTCCCTCTGCCTTGCTCTGAACATTTTGTTCCTGTTTTTACTGCCCTAACTTCAGACTCCCCCTCGAGACCCTAGGAAAGCACCCCCTCCTACTGCCTGGGGAGGCTTTCCTAAGCTACAGTCTCTGGCTGGGAGCACATTGAGGTCATTGCTGTCCCTGCCAAATGACTGGCCTGAGTTCAGTTTCTCCATCTGTCTGTGCTTCATGGAAAACATGAGTGTGGCCCTAGGCTCTCTGTTGTATGTCCTGCCTTAGTTCTTACTGCTTTGCGTCTGCTTTTGTCTCTTCACCCACCCCTGCCTCCCTGCCTTTTCTTGCCCTGGCTCTCCCCAGACATCTGTTCTGTAGCCTCTGCGTTCCCATTGTGGAACACATGGGAAAAGATCAAGTTCTGGACAGGTCCGACCAGGAAGAGCTGGGTTCTGTACACAGATTTGTTCTGGGGACTGACCAGAACCCATGTATCTCAGAGATGGAGCACGTATAGCTTCCTAAGAGAAACCAGAAGTGCTATTTGCTTATTTCTGACTATGTCCATAGCTCTTCCCTGCTCGTGACAGCTTCCCTCCCTCCCTCTCTTCCTTCCTTCTTCCCTTCCACAAGGGCAACCATTCTTCAGATTTGAGGTTTCTGTAATTCAAGTTTATTCCTCCGAAGTGGAGATGTTGTAATGGTCTAAGCACTAGAGTTTCTAGGAATAAGAGTGAAGACAAAGTTTTTATAGCTCCTGGATCAGAGAAAACATTATGTACATATTACGTGACATGAAGGAAAAGTACTGATGGAAAATAAAGCAAGCAGAATGAACTTGGCTCCCAATTTTCTTTGGGCTTCTGATAGCATTTTTGTCCTTAAGATTCCAGAAACCAAGATTCTTAATATAAGCTTCAACAAAGACAAAAGACAACATAAGGCTGGAATCTCCTCTCATGGAGCTCCTCCACATTTCAAAAAGATGGGGGTTCTATGTTCCTTAACTTTTCCTAAGACAGCATCCCTCCTCTTGGACAAAACTCATGTACTGTCTGTTTGCTTGGATGTAGCAATATATGAGATTCTCAAAGGCATGTGACGGGGGTGCGGGGTGGTGGGAGAGTCAAACGTGTAGGTCAAGAAAGAGGCAAAGAAAAAAGAGAAACATAAGGATACAAAGAGGGGCTTCCCTGGTGGCGCAGTGGTTGAGAGTCCGCCTGCCGATGCAGGGGACACGGGTTCGTGCCCCGGTCTGGGAGGATCCCATACGCCGCGGAGCTGCTGGGCCCGTGAGCCATGGCCACTGAGCCCGCGTGTCCAGAGCCTGTGCTCCGCAACAAGAGAAGCCACCACAGTGAGAAGCCCGCGCACTGCAACGAAGAGTAGCCCCCGCTCGCCGCAACTAGAGAAAGCCCGTGCACAACAGTTAAGACCCAATGCAGCCAAAAAATTAAAAATCAATAATAAAAGGATACAAAGAAATTTTTTGGTGTGGAATTCTAAAAGGACAAAAGTGAGAAAGGGGGCTAGAGGAATGATTCCAATATGGAAGATGGCCAGAAAAATAGAAACAGATTCTGGGCGCGTGACGGGGGAGGGGGCTGGGGAGCTGCTCTTTAGGTAAGAAGGAACCCAAGGAGAAAGGGAGGCTGGGGCCAGAGCGCGTGGCTCACGGAAGGAAGGCATATATGAGCTCCAGCCAGCCCTTCAAGGGAGGAGCAGCATCCACGTGGTCAGAACCTTCGGAATGAGGGTGTGAGTGACTGCAAAGCCCCATCCCCCTTCTCCTCCCAGCCTCACACTGTAGCACAGCTTCAGACTCCTCTAGCCCGGCTCCCTCCCTCCCTCGCTCGCTCCCTCCCTCCCTCCCTCGCTCTCCCTCGTCTCATTGTTTCAGAGTAGGCCAAATCTGAAGTCCTTTCCAGGGAGTGGCCCTGTTCATCTTACTCTCCAGCCAAAGTGGAACAGACTGAGAAGGAGAGAGACACATTCAACAACCAAAGGACTCGGTAGAAAGAGCAGAGAACCATAAACAGTGAGTTGTTTTGATTGTCTAAAACCCTAAATAGACAGGGGTAGGCAGTGTGTGTGTGTGTGTGTGTGTGTGTGTGTGTGTGCGCGCGCGCACACACGCGTGCGTGCGTGTGCGTGTGTGTGTGTGTGTGTGTGTTTTGAAGGGCTGGAAGAGGGCAACGGGGAATGTCACTGACTTAGAATTGAACAGACATCCCAATTATCCATGGAATCCCAATGAGGAGACACCAAGATGAGCAGATGATATTAAAAAGCCACAGATTTCAAAACAGAAGATTAGACATTAGGGTTGAAAGAGGCCACAGGGCGGGGGTCATCATGAACCATTTACAGTATAAAATTTCCTCTGACTTGGTAGAAAAAAAGGAGAGAGAATGATGGCAAATGATCAAAGAATAGAATTTGAAGGAGAAATGTTGAGTGAAAGAGAGGAAGGGTCTGAGACTTATGGGGCACTAGGAAAGTTCCTGGGAAGATGCAGAGACAGAGATCCTACAGATATCCTTGCCTGCAATTGAAATCTCTACTCTCCCCGCCCACCTGTCAGATATGCTGCTTTTGGGACCCAAAGTGCTGCTGTTTCTCACTGTACTCATCATTCCCTCTGGTGAGTCCCTACCTTTTTTTTCTCCCTAAAATGTCAGCTCCTCAGATGTGGGTGGAGGTGTATGTTAGAGGTTGGATGGAAGGAGGCTGAAGGGGAATAGGAGAAGAGATGCTTGCTATTGAGCTCTAGAATTGCCATTAAAGAGAAGAACACGGCGAGTTCCCTGGTGATCCAGTGGTTAGGACTCGTCACTTTTCACTGCCGTGGGTTCAATCCCTGGTCGGGGGAACTAAGATCCCGCAAGCTGGGCAGTGAAAAAAAAAAAAAAAAAAACCCAAAGGATAAAGAAGCTGATATATACAAACGCATACACAAACATATAAGGATCACCTCACAAGAAAGTCAAGTTTAAACCGTGAAGGAAAACAGTGAATATATACACCTAAGAAACACTAGTACCAGCCTACACACAAGCAGATTCACATGCACACAGAAAATATGTTGCCGCGTCTATACACAAATGAAAAATGATCTTCACAGATTTCAAAGAATCGAACTAGAAGATTGACCACAGAAAGTGAACCTTGGCTTTCAAAAAATCCTACTCTTTTTTTTTTTCTCATTCGGCCAAATGCAGACTGTGAGATGATAATTTTTGGCCTTGTTCAGGAGTGCAGTTAAGAGGGGTTGACTGTGGGGACAGAAGGATAGGACATCAGAGAGTCTGCTGGCCTTGTGTGTGGATCAGGACGCTACCCCTTCTGGCTAGACTGAGGGCAAGAGGGCCTCTTGAGTCAGGGCATAGCAGAGCTCACCTTTGTTCTCAGGAATCTGCTCTCTTTGAGTGTTCCCATGTCTGTGTGTAGCACTAACGCTCTGAGTACTTTTACATTGAGCTATAACAGAAATAAAACACTGAAAGATAAAGTACAATTTTCCGATCATTTTCTGGTTCATCTTGTACAAGCTTTATGGGGTATAGAGCTGGACTCATTCACATACATTTTCTCCTTCCTTTGATACAGACTGGACACCCCTAGGGGTCAACAGCCAAAGAGGAGGTAGGTGAACCCTTGGAACTGGGCTCTGATGAGGTTCTTATTAGGACAATGTAGCCGAAAGGTTAGAGTTCAAGAATTTGTAATACAACACAGAGATGCATTGCCAAGGTGTGGGAAATAATAGGATCTAATTCACTAGCTCAACAATCCTATTATCCCGGTAATTGCCTGGTGGTCCAGTGGTTAGGACTATAAGCTTCCACTGCAGGAGGCACGGGATTGATCCCTAGTCGGGGAACTAAGAGCCCATTCATAAAACATTCTTGTTCTCTTTTGAACTACTGAAATAACTTTCCCCAGACCTTCTCTATGTCCGTTTCATTGCCACTCCCTTGGAAAATGCCCACAGATCGTAACAGAAAACATTTTCCTAACCATGTAATAGTGGAGAAACTAAAATGCAGACATAAGAAGTCTTCCCAGCACCAGAGCAACTGTGGCACAATCAGACAGAACCCAAAAGTTCTGGCCTCCAAAGGGCCACTTCCTTCAACTTGATGAAGGATACTCTAATCAACATTCCCAGGCTGCCTCCAGGTATCTAACATAAGTTCTCTTGCTTTTCCCAACCCCTGAGAGCACTGCAGTATGCAACCGGTTAATGGGTCAGAAACCAAATGAGTGGGTCACAACTGGGGCTTTTAATGAGTTAGCACAGACTAAAATAAAAATAGAGTATACTGCAAGTACATTACCAGAGTAAAGTATTATCTTATTAAACTTGTTTCAGTTTTCTTTGTGTATACTGAGGCACAATATCATTTCTTACTGTGCATCCTGGTAGAGAAGCTAAAATATAGAAAAGCTTTTTTTTTTTTCCTCTGTTGTGGGTATGGAGGTCTGAATCCCTACATTTTTGAACCTAGGTCATAGTCAGCAGTAGCAAAACTAAAAATCCAAATTCCTTTTTTTGGGCTGGTTAAGGTCCAGTCCTATTTTATGATTTGTGATGCAGAAATAGTACAAGAAATGATGAAAATGTTCCTTCAGGGAACACTCACGAATCCTTAATAAAGCATTCAGATAGTGGTAGCTCATGGAAAAGGTGGGTAAACTGAGGAATATACAGAAAACTAGTACTCTGCCTGGAATTCTGAGGAGACAGCCAGGATACTCTCAAACCCTTTGTTCGCCCCCTGCTCCCTCTGTTTCCGTGCGTGGTTGGACTGGAATGTAGCTGGAGAGAATGGGAAACAGGGCAGGATAGGGCTGCACCCGGGGAGAATCCACTCCCTTCTTACAGCTTCTGGAATGGTTCAGGTCAGTGGCTTTTCAAATATCCTGTGGGACTGGAGCAGACTTGAATTCTTTTTATCAAAATTTGTTCCGGAAGACAAAAGCTTATACTGAGTGTTAAAGATGAGGCTGTTGTCAATCTGATGACCTTCTATCTGGAATTTTTTTTTAAAAGGATGAGTTAAGTAATAAGCAGAGGAAATTCCTTCAAAATGTTTTGTGGGGCTTCCCTGTTGGCGCAGTGGTTGAGAGTCCGCCTGCCGATGCAGGGGACGGGGGTTCGTGCCCCGGTCCGGGAAGATGCCACATGCCGCGGAAAGGCTGGGCCCGTGAGCCATGGCCGCTGAGCCTGCGCGTCCGGAGCCTGTGCTCCGCAACGGGAGAGGCCACAGCAGTGAGAGGCCCGCGTACCGCAAAAAAAGAAAAAAAATGTTTTGTGTATTGCTTCTAGTGCAAGGATCAGTAACTCTGACATGCTTTATAAAAATGCTATTCTCACCAGATTTTAAATCTGACATTTGTAAGCTGACAAGGCAAACTGTGATTTTGCTGACCTCTAGTGGGTAAAACAGATTATGACTATAAGCCATTTACAATGAAGGTTAATTACAGGTGGGATGTTTAACAAACATTTAGTTCTTCACACTGCTTTGTTATGTTGCTTTTTAAAGCAGAGACTATTTGTTTCAGGAATTGCTGTTATTTACAGTTTCAGATACAGTTTTCTTAGTTTATCCAAATACCTTCCACCTTAAGACCTGGACCATTTTTATTTCTTCCCCTCCGGCATTTACTTTCCAAGGATCAACAACAAGGCATTTCTTCTCCCCTCTCTTTACCTCACTTATCACTGAGCATCAGAAAACTACCAATGTTACCTTTTGTGAACACTCTTTTGTGTAAAGCCTATCATCAGACTGATATCCAATTACGTCCAAATTATGAATATCAAAATCACAGTCTGCTTGAAACAGATTCAGACAGAACGAACTTATGGTCCACCAGGGGGGAAGGGATAGCTAGGGAGTTTGGGATTGACATGTACACACTGCTACATTTAAAATGGATAATCAACATGGACTGTATACTGCATACAGGGAACTCTGCTCAATATTAAATAACCTAAATGGGAAAAGAGTTTAAAAAAGAATAGATACATGTATATGTATAAGTGAATAACTTTACTGTACGCCTGAAACTATCACAACATTGTTAGTCAACTCTACTCCAATATAAAACAAAAAGTTTTTTAAAATCACAGTCTGTTTGAGAAAAACAATTTTCATTTTAAATAAGTATCGCAAAGAGGTCATCAATCCATTATAATTATTAACAAGCTCTATGACCTTGTGTGCGTTATTTATTCTCTTGGTTCTGAGTTTTACCATCTGTGAAAACAAGTACATAGTAATCCCAAATTAGCTGTATCTGTTATTATATGCTAGGACGAAGAAGTCATTCTTGCAGTCCAGCACTTAACCAAAGTCTAACCGAGAAAGGGCGTGCCTGTGGTGGACTGTCTAATGGCCATGTAGTTCATTCATTCCTCTAAATAAGGAGCACACAGGGAGGAGGACTTTCTAGTGTTAGGACTGTACAGGTATATTCATGGAAGTAGGAAAGTGTGACATTTGTTTGGGTTACAGGGGAAAGGACTTAGGCTGGGAAGCAAAGAAAGAAAAACACTTTGGGATCTTACTATGAGTCTACCGTGCTTGTCAACTGCACTTACTGGGAGTGCAAGGGTAGGGGTGGGGGACAGAGAATGCTCAGAAAATGTTTCCCAATTGTTTTTATGCAGATGATGTGACTCCAGTGACTCCAGAGACATTCACAGAAGATCCTAGTAGGATACTCTTTTGTTTATTTCTTTGCTTTCAAACTGGGGATAGAAGGGTTGAGGTCTGTACATCCTTCCTTAAAGGAAGACTAGAACAGTAGGTCCCCTGCATACAAACCTTCAAGTTGCGAACTTTCAAAGATTTGAATATTCTCATGTCCAATCACCTAAGTTAGTTCTCGTGTCTGGCGTACGTTGTCACGTGTGTGCATGCTCTACAAGTGGATGTGCTTTTGTGTACTTTACTGTATGGTACTGTATAGAGTACAGTAGTACGGTGTCTTTATTTCAAGCCCAGGATGTCCAGAAGCAAGCGTAAAAGCAGCAGTGATGTAGCTGGTACTACTGTACTTCACAAGGGACTGTACTGTAAGATTAAAAATGTTTATTTTTTGTTTGTTTTTTATGTATTATTCGTGTGAAAAGTATTATAAACCTGTTACAGTACAGCACCACATAGCCGATTGTGTTAGTTGGGTACCTAAGCTAACTTTGTTGGACTTACGAACAAATTGGACTTACGAACGCGCTCTCAGAATGGAACTCGTTTGTATGTAGGGGACTTGCTGAGGTTCAGAGCTCCGTTGTCTATCTTAGGTGCCACCGAGGGCTCTAAACATGCCCAATCTTTCTATCGCTCCCTTATATTTTCCCCAAGAGTCCACATTCTTTCACTTCAGTCTTGCCTCCTTTTAGATCATCCTCCCTTCATCCGGCTCCTCTTTGCTACTTTTCCGACTTGCATTTTTCATTCCCTATGTTGTATCTTTGCAGATCTGGTGAATGATCCT
This sequence comes from Lipotes vexillifer, assembly GCF_000442215.2. Classification (NCBI taxonomy): domain Eukaryota; kingdom Metazoa; phylum Chordata; class Mammalia; order Artiodactyla; family Lipotidae; genus Lipotes; species Lipotes vexillifer. The sequence goes on from NW_006797390.1 coordinate 2,407,994, forward strand.
GCTACAGATGAAACAGGTAGGTTTCACTCCTACAGGTATGTTTCATCTCCTTAAAGATGGCGTGATTCTTGTTAATATTCACAACTATTTATTCCAGCTCTTGAATTAATCATGTATTTTTATCACAGGGAAAGGGATGTTGTTCAGTGACGGTGGGAAAAAAGGAAAGAATCCTGCTAGTCCTCTAAAAACAGGAAGCAAAGTGGATTAATAGCTTAAAAGGGCATGAATTAAAGTCTTCCAAAAATTAGTATAATGTCAACAGGTCAAATAATATTCAAAAACTATTTAATTATTTTCAATTAACTTTATTCCCTCGGACATAATACACAAACCCAGCCACAGCCTTGACTTTGTCCTGTTATCTATATGCTTCCCTCTTGCCTTCCGCCTTCCCCTTTGCCAATTCGAAACCCTCCTCACACCGCTGTGTTGTGCCTTTTCAGTTCTGGCCGATATCAAGCCTCCCACAGATGACCTGGGTAAGTTCAGATCTGGGATCCCAGGGCCACCGGGCCCGTTCTGGTCTTTCTCTATCACC
>NW_006797390.1:2408557-2409719 GCF_000442215.2 Lipotes vexillifer
GAAGGATCCTAATTAGGGCTACCATTTTATGTAGCACAATTGTCCAACAGTATAAGTTAAATTAAAGACATTTTTGATCCCCTAACAAGCAAGAACTGCGCGAGGGGTGTGATACACAAAATACCAAGACTTGATTTTTCTCTCCAAGTTTCTGAGACTGGGTGGGTAAAGGTAAGACAAGGGTGAACAAAACTGATCTTCTAGATACCTTTGGCCTAGTGGACAAGATAGACAAAGGAATGGATAACCTTATTCAGTTTTACAAATGCTATAATCAGGATAAGCAAAAGAAATTGTGGAAGACTCAGAGTCCTTGACTAGACTTTGTGTTGGGAGTTAGGAAAGGCTTTTATGGAAGGCATATTGACTAGGTTGATTCTTGAAAGACAAGTGAATAGAAAGGGGAAGAGCTTTTAGGTAAAGAAAACAATATGGGCAAAGGCTTGGAATGGAAATGAAAACCAATCAGAGAATAGTGCATGCAAAGGAAGGTCCTAAGCAGATTCACGAACTGGAAAGCCGGCGAGAATGCTTTTGCCTAGTCCCAATAAAATATGATGGCCTGAACTACGTTAGAGGTAAGGGAGAGAAATGAGCTGTCAGCGAGCAGGGACTGTTGAGATGATGTCCAGTTTTCTATTAGGTAGATGGTAGCTATTGGGTGGATGGTGGCACCAATGTGAATATTGGTGAAGGGGAAAGATAAGGCAGTTTGAGATATGGAAGGATCTTTTTTAAAAAAAATCCATGAACTCTTCCACAAAATGGCAGTTGGATTTGTAGGTCTTGAGCTTATCAGGAGAAAGATCTGGGCGAGACATATCAGTTTGAGAATTCTCAACATATAAACCTGTAATTGAAACCATGCAATAGATATAGCATTCTTCCTATGGTATCCCATAAGCAGCCCTTCCAAAGACATTTTTACAGATAACTCCCGTGGTTAGTCTATTTCCTCAAGACTCATCTTACTCCTTGACTTATTCTCCATTTTACAAACTTCGCTGGTATTTAACTTGCCCCTAGGTTAGGGCTGGATGTGACTATGACCCTTGCTATTCTTTACCAAATAACTTTTATCCAAGAACCCATGATGATGTATCTAGAGCTTCCACAGCAGAATAATAATCTTTTCTCCCCTTAGCTCTAGGATGACGCTCTT
>NW_006797390.1:2409861-2438192 GCF_000442215.2 Lipotes vexillifer
CTCTTCTGAGCATGGCTAGTTGCCTTGTGTTTCTGCTAAATTTGCCTCGATAGAAACAAAGATATTCTCAATACAATGAGTTTCTCAGCTCTCTAGGAGAGAAAGGAGAAAGACAAAAATCATTTAAAATCATGTTAAGTCTCTTCAATTTTGTGGATCAAAACACCCCATTATGGGTTTTCTTTTAGAAGTGGCTAAAAAAGAGTTATTAATTCATCTATTTATGGGTGCCCCACGTGGGTCTCAAGTAAGGCAACATGACAGTTACAGGGCAGTGACTTCTAGAAGCAGTAATAACTGAATAAAATTTTTGCCTTCTAGCCTCACCCGATAAAAATACCACCACAGGTATGAATGTCTTTTGCATGTCTTTTTTTAAGCTTTTTTTTTTCCTTCCTGAGAATTCCTTGGAGGATACTTGGTACACCTTCTAGTTTATTTCCAATTCTTTCTCAAAGCGTATTTGTAATACTCTTCATTATCCTCCCACCCCACCTCACTGTTTTACGAGCTCCTGTTCTAAAAGTCATGGGAAAAACATGGGACCACCGTTGCATGGTCCCAGACCAGTCCTCTCCCTAAACTACCTTTGGACACTCTCTGTTGGTTAGTGGGTTGGGAAGTGACTGCAAGGACTCCATATGACTGTAGATGTCATGCTTTCTCTAATGTACTGATAATTCTGATGTGCAGATAGGGTTGAAAACCCACCAAAACAGAGAAATAGTGACCCACCTTAGAATTCAAATTCTTCAGAATGGGACTGCTAGCATTTGATATTTCATGTTGCCACCTGTATAACCCTAGAAGGATTTTTTTCCTAGAAGAGACCTCAGGGACTATTTTAACCCACTTTCCTTCCAGGTAGGGAAGCACCTAAATTTCATTTTTTAGCCAACTTCTATTATTGCTCTGTTTTGGTGACAGGAAGAACATGCCCCAACTTACAGTGATCCCCTGTAGAGATTACTTTGTAGGTTTTCCCCAGCTCTCTCTCCCCTCCTCCATCCCCTTAACACTTTGTTCATGCCTGTTTGTTATGCCTCCCCGTGTTTTTTATGTTGGGCCTCTTCAGAGTGCCGGGATGAGAAATTTGCCTGCACAAGACTCTACTCTGTGCATCGGCCAGTGAAGCAGTGCATCCATCAATTATGCTTTACCAGGTAAAGGTCCCAGAACACCTAGAGAGCATCGTCCATGATAGTGCTTTCATGTCAGTAACTATTTAATGAGCATCCACTGTGGAATTTCAGTCTTTGGAGGGGCAGACGTTTCTTAGCATAACCCTCTTAGCTACTCCTGAAGGTGCCAATGAGCACGTGGAGTATGGATTGAGGCACACAGAGAACAGTTTGACTAACAAGTGTAGACGCTAGAAGGCAAAGGAAGGTGGGGGCTGGAGGTAGGATCATCATGAGGGAAACTCCAGTCTATCAAATTTACCACCTCACTGAAAAAGGCTGGAGCTAAACATCCAAGTGTGAAGGTAGAAAACAGTAGGGAATGGTGGGGAGAAGTATGAAGCTTGAGTCTAGGTGGAGTGTGCAAAGTGTCACCAAGAAGAGTGACTGATCCCATTCCGTCTCCTACACTACTTGGGGAGGTGGGGTGGGGCGGGGAGTGTGTGGAAGTCTGAAACACTTAAGGAAATCCAGACAAGGGGAGAACAGGTAGGGAAGAGTGGGAAATACAGGAGTTGAGGCATCGCAGGCCGAGGCTAGTTCTCCCTCTCAATGCTTTTTCTATCTCCTTCCTGCACCGTGACATTTGCACCGGTGGCAGTTTACGGCGTATGTACATCATCAACAATGAGGTCTGCTCCCGTCTTGTCTGTAAAGAGCATGAAGTTATGAAAGGTAAGACTGGCTTTTTAGTGGGGAGGGACGGTAGTGAGAGTGATAACTAGGCACAAGACGCTAACAGATCCAAGGTCTGGCTTTGCAGGAGGGCTTTAGGCTACTCCCTGACGTACGATAGCTGCCGTTCTAACACGTTACCCCAAATAAACAATCTAAGGAAAGCAGTATGCTTACTATATACATAACCCTAAGAAAAGCACCCCTCCCCAGATCTCTTTCCAACTAGACAGTAACCCCTAACTTCTCTTACATAGAGATAGAAATTTCAGATGCTCTGGTTGCTTTGAAGATCATTCACCAGACTTCTAGATGGAAGGCCAAGTCAGCCATTAAAAATAACAGTCTCTACTAGTCTGCAGCCACGTTCATAACTCTGGGGGGGGCGGGGAAAGCCACTGATTTGGAGGCAGTAGCATTTGGATATGTGAAAAATCAACTGGACTCCTAGACACTGGCTACCTTTTAAACATTCCACCAAATCCAAGAACCATTTACCTTGCTTATTGTGAAATGTCAGAGGTAGAGGAAGGTAGAAAGCTTTTACAAGGGTCCAGAGTGTGTGGTTATAGACTGTGCATGGTGGGAAAAAGATATTTGTCACCTTGCCCCTGGCCAGCCCCAAACGATGGCTGTGGTCGGCAAAGGCACCACACACGAAAGCCACTCTGACTCAGCAGCCCGCCTTACACCGAGCCCCTGAGTAAGAGCTGTACTTAACTTCACAGAAGGAAACTTGCTGCTTGCCCCCAATTGGTTCTATGCAAGCCACCTGCAAGGGAAGCACCTTGACATTGAGGATGAGTATTTGGGACTCTAGGCACTTTCAAGTGTCTCAGGGGACTTGCTAAAGTTAGCCATTGTCACATAGTAAACATTTAAAAGTATATTGAATGACTGGACCTCATATTTTTGCTGTTTAATAAGTCCACGATTAGAAGAATTGGGAGCAAGGTGTATAAAGGAAACTAAAATTTACCGACCACCAGTGTGCTAGGTACCTTTGTATCCATTTTTTTCATTTTCATACTGACAACTACCTTGTTGAGGTGGGTATTTTAATGCTTGTTTTACAGAAAGGGATAGTGAGGTTCAGAAAAGTTAAACTTTCTGGTAGGGAGTAAATAACCAGTAAGTGGCAGAGCTGGGGTTCTAACCCTGATCTATTTCTCTTCAACCTTTTCACTACACCACCCTGCAGTCTTCCCTTTCCTTAAGACACGAGCCCTTGCCACCATCCTGCATCCTCATCCCATTATGCTCTGCTTCTCTTCTAGATGAACTTTGCCGTCAGATGGCTGGTCTACCCCCAAGGCGACTCCGTCGCTCCAGCTATTTCCGCCTTCCCCCCTGTGATGATATGAACTTGCAGAGACCCAGTGGTCTGTGATGTCAAGGAAGAGGAAAGAAAGAATGTGTGGGTGGGAGGGAGAGGGAACTGCTCTAAGAGGGAACTTCTTGTCCAACCATTGTCAGCCAACCCATAGACATGAGTATTTCTTAAACCAGTCCCATTGCAATGTCTAGCTTTTGCCCCTACTTCTTGATTTTTCACCCATTTATCTCATTTTTCAGTACTTAAAATAGTCTATAGCATTGCATGGTTTTGCTGTTTCCCCATATCATAGACCTAGTAGATATACCATGTGGCTTAGATACAAACATTCTACATACAATTTCAAGGGAAAATAAACTTCAATAAAATTATTAAAAATAATAATTAACTACTGAATCTGTTTGAGATAGATCTTAGGGTGGAAGACATAGTTATCACTGTCTACCTTAACTAACCATGGAACTTTATTTTTCATTCAAGAGTTTCCTAGATTAACCCCCATTCACCTACATAGTCCCCTTTACTTTTATTAATTATTTTGCTGGGTTGTCCTAACATTTGCCTGGTAGGTCCTTTTTAGGAGAAGAATTATGGTAATTTTTGTAGTCGTAGAAAATTCTCCAGAGCCGAGTTATACAAGACCGAGGCTAAAGAGAGAGGAGTACACCAGGTATAAAACTATTCAATTTTTCATGCAGTTGTTCAATCGGCAAGTAGGGCTAGCAAGTCTCATTTACCCACTCATTTATGGTAGTATGGGGGTTAGCCCACGTCCACAAGTTAATTAGACAACTTAATGTGAAACCATATCATTGCTCCTAATTTCCTTGAGTGGTTGGTACTTCTTTCATCCTCACCACTTACCAAAATCTGTAGAGATTACATTGTGCAGATGGATTCTGGAGTAGCCTGATTTGGGGCATAAGAAGGGAATTCAGACCTGAACTTTAACACACAAGTATAAAGTTTACCTGATGGTTTACAGAAAAGAGTAAAAGAAACACAATATTCAGACAACCTGCTTTCTAATCCTGGCTCTAGCAGTAACCAGGTAGCCTCAGTTAAGTCATGTTCTCTCATTAGGCCCTGGTTTAATTTCCCCATCTTTAACATGACAAGGTTAAATTTATGTTAGTTCTAAGGTTTCTTTTAACTCGATGGTTTGAGATTTAAATGCATTATTCGTTTTTCTCAAAGCCTAGATGTTATATGTTACAGAATTCAACTTGGTAAGGGTTGGATTCCTTTCACATTGCGGAAATACTACCTAAATGAGGACAAGATTCTTGCTGTTGAGAAGCAATTTGGTTTAATAGGATTTGCACAACTGATTAAAGAGAAATGCTAGAAAAGCCCCAAAGCATGTAAGCCCTACCCCAATCTCTCAAAGCAAATGTACTCGTATATAGACAGACATAGTCAATGGACATTGTAGCCACTGTAGAGGCATCTCATAGGCACAGAGCTTCCAAGAATCATTTGAGTCTCTTCATGAACTTGACCCTCTGATTGCCTACTGAACGAGAGGTGGCATTCCCACCAGAAAGCACCCCGATCCCAGTATTGGGTATATTGCAAATTAAACATTTAAAATAAATGTTCCCAATTTCTTTCTCAGAAGACAGTGGCCTTTGGTCTGGTTATTTCTTTTTCTATGTTTAGAAAGAAGGCCTGAACTTAGGCTTTTAGCCCATTTTGAAAGCTGAGTCGCAGCATCGCTCACATTTCTCCGTTCTGCTCTTCTCTGTTGTTCCCTCCTTCCCTCCGCAGCTTGACCGCTGGTTCTCCAACATTACGAATTTGTTTACTCTCGCCCAGACGTGGTCCCCTCCAGGGCCCTCCAGAGAATTCCATTTCTTTTCTGCCTCCTTTAGTCTCACTGGGTGAAGTTTTGTGTTTCACCCTGGCTTTTCTTTTGCATCATCAAGTTCCTGTGCTTTGCCGTTTCTCACTGCTCTGATATCCTCTGCCTTTTGTACACTTCTCTATATGTAAACCAACACTTCTAACTCACTTTCCGTCCTTTCTTTCCTTACCCTTACGAAGGCTTATTTTCCCTCATAACTTTCCTCTAAGAACAGTCCCAGGGCAGTTTTGGGGGGTTGCTTTTGGTCCTAGTTCTTTCCCTCTGTCCTTTCTTCCCTGTTTGCAGAGTTCCATTCACCTCCTTCTTGCTGCATTTTACTCTCGACCCATTTCAGTTCCCGATGTTCTAGTTTTCTTTCCTTGATCCTCCCCATAAAAGGATGTGAAAACATTTCACTCTTTATGGTCTTAACATTATTTTTTTCCTGGTGAACACAAATGACAACCTTCTTAAACAAGGAACTTGACGAAAAAGTTATTTGAACTAAAAGATGGATCTTTAATGTTGGAATTAACAGATTGGGTGAAAGTACCGTTAAGCAATTTGTGACTGAATGCCTTCCTGGTACCTTGAAGAGACTCGCCTGCCTACTCAACTCACCTAAAAAAAAAAGTTTTACTCTTATTTTCTCTTCCAAAATTGAGTTGATCCTGCTCTGAGCCTAACCTTTTCCAATATTTCATGCTTCTGATTAAAGAAAATTCTCCTTCCTCCTTGAATGAGGAAGTTCTGAAAATTCAAGTGTGCACTATACTCTCTAAAAAGAGCTCCTTGCACACTCTCTAAGTACTCATCTGACTCAGATGGTGCAAACCCCAAGCTGTCTCCCCACTTGTGATGACCTCAAGCAGTACGTGTTGCCAGCCACAAGCTCCTCCCTCCTCTGCCTCGAGCACTCGTGGTGAAAGCTGATGTTTAGCCAAATACTTTACACCTGGTCAGAGGTGCAAGCAACTGGCAGTCTCTTAAGGTTCACCTTCCTGCTGTACTGAAGCAGCTGTAACACAGTTAAGAGAGACATCTGAGAAGAAACAGAAGTTGGAGGTACCAGATAACGGGGATAAGGAGACGGCAGAGGGATGATGGGTTGACATCAGAGCGGGGAACCCGGAGGCTCTGGGAATTCACAAATCCGTCTGGGAGAAGGGAATTTGCAAAGTGTGGTGAAGAGGACCCGAGTTCCATACCGATCCATCTGGAACCTTACAGGGTAGAATGAACAACAGAAGCACAGTGGAGGTGGGGCAGGGCTGTGCTTAGAGTTTAGTCAAATTCAGGGAGGCAAAGATTAGGTTAAAAATACAACACTCCAATAAAAATTGAAATCTTTCGGACTTCCCTGGTGGCACAGTGGTTAAGAATCCGCCTGCCAATGCAGGAAACATGGGTTCTATCCCTGGTCTGGGAAGGTCCCACGTGTCGCAGAGCAACTAAGCCTGTGCACCACAGCTCTGAGCCTGCGCTCTAGAGCCCACGAGCCACAACTACTGAGCTCATGAGCCACAGCTACTGAAGCTCGCACGCCTAGAGCCCGTGCTCTGCAACAAGAGAAGCCACCGCAATGAGAAGCCCGCGCACCACAACAAAGGGTAGCCCCCGCTCACCACAACTAGAGAAAGCCCGCGCGTAGCAACAAAGACCCAAATAAATAAATAAATAAAAACTTAAAAAAATTGAAATCCTTGTGTGTTTTAGCATTTTTCACTAACCAAACACCAGCGAAAGTGACTTGACTTTCTCTGTGGTAGAGAGAGGAACAGGTGGCCAGTTTTTGGTTTTTTTTTTCTAAAAACCAGTCAACCAGAGCCAGAAGCGGCATCAGACGACAACTTCTGGGCAGAACCCAAGATGGAAAAGCAAATGTTGTTTATATAAATAGAGGTGCAGAGCCCATAGCTTCCTGTTGACAAAATGAGCTTCACTTCACCTCAAACCCTCAATGGTTTTAAAAATAGCTGATAGTCACTTAGTAACGAGCTTTGCAAATCCAGCCTCTCCAGCACGTTAAATTCAAAGCAGGGCTTTTTTGTGTGTGTGTTTTTTTTTTTTTTGAATAGAAACTGGTGCGGGTGAAGAGAGAAAGAAGGAACTGGGAAGAGAAGGAAGGGAAGAGGGAAGTTAGACCACCCTTCCCTCCTTGTCTTTCTCAGAAAACCAAACATGGCATCTTCCATGAAGAGCTTGTTTTCTGACCATAGCAAATATGTTGAATCTTTCCGGAGGTTTCTCAACAATTCCATGGAGCATCAGTGCATGCAGCAATTCATGGACGAGAAGCTTCTGGGCATAATAGCAAGGATTGGAGACACAAAATCTGAGATTAAGATTCTAAGCATTGGTGGAGGTGCAGGTGAAATTGATCTTCATATCCTCTCCAAAGTGCAGGCTCAATACCCAGGAGTTAGTATCAACAATGAAGTTGTTGAACCAAGTGCTGAACAAATCACCAAGTACAAAGAGCTTGTAGCCAAGACATCAAACCTCGAGAACATAAAGTTTACTTGGCATAAGGAGACATCAACTGAATATCAAAATAGAATGATGGAGAAAAAAGAACTTCAGAAGTGGGACTTTATTCATATGATTCAGATGCTGTATTATGTAAAAGATATCCCAGCCACCCTGAAATTCTTCCATAGTCTCTTAGCTACCAGTGCTAAGATTCTCATTACTCTTGTGTCCAGAACCAGTGGCTGGGACAAGCTATGGAAAAAGTACAGATCTCACTTACCCCGGGATGACCTCTACCAGTATATCACGTCATCTGACCTCACGCAGATGCTGGACAAGTTGGGGATTAAGTATGAGTGTTATGACCTTCTGTCCACCATGGACATATCTGACTATTTTATTGACAGCAATGAAAATGAAGACCTGCTTCGGGATTTTTTGACAGAAACCTGCAACTTTAGTACAACAGCACCACCTGATCTCAAAGCAGAAATTATGAAAGATCTGCAAGACCCTGAATTTAGTGTAAAGAAAGAGGGAAAAAGGTTCTTTTCAATAACAGTCTGAGTTTCATAGTGGTTGAGGCATAAATATCCACCATGAGAATGTATTCAAAAACTATAGCTTGAACAATTTTGATCATTCACTTATTTGTGTATTAAAATTATAAATATATCTCATAACATAAACAGAGCATTTTCTCTGATATGTAAAATCTAGAAAATCCCAAGATATTCTTGGACTCCCATGTGGAATCATATATGACACTGCTGGTCTTATCCCATCCCTTCTATTGGTAAAGAGACTACATGCTGTCTACATACCACATAATCTGGAAAAATGAGACAACTAAGTTTCACGGGCTTATTGACAATAAAATCCTTTCCATTTGTTGATTATAATGGAATTTCCTGGAATACTAATAAAATATGTGTTATGGATTTTTTTTTTTTTTTTTTTTTTTTTTTTTTGCAATTATTATAAGTAAATAGCTAGCAAAAGGGGAAGGTAGTGAAACGTATGTTTTCTCTAGGATGATTGCTGAAACATATGTGAGTGGACAATAACAGTGGTCATTGAACTTCACTGGTAGATGTGGGTTAGGGGCTGGCCTGGGGAAGGTAGATTTTCAGGACAAGATGTTCCCCTTTATGCTATGGGGTCAAAAAAAAAAAAAAAAAGCTGATAACGGGTTGTTTTATTTTTTCTTTCAATTTGTCCAATCACTTTCAGTAAGATTCTAGCTTTTTCTTAACCCAGGGGTCCTGAAATTCTTTTCTCTGTCTCTGGTGTTTTCCTCTTTCATTCCCTTTTCCTTTCTTCTGTGTGTTTACCCAGCCATAAATCTGTACTCTGTAGTTTTGGGGAGTACATTATCGGAGTTCCATACCAATCAATAAGGGTTGAACTCAGAATGATCTCATACATTTGTGAGACTCACCTCCCCCCAACTCTTTTAAAAAGTAATAGATGCACTTTGAGCAAGTATAAGGAAATATTTTAATGGAAAATAACCTGAATTATATTTAAGGGGTTGATGGGCATTGAGGTGTCAACTGTGTCGTTATATGTTTTCCTAATATGTTGTTCTGTCCCAAATGGTCAAACACAAGGAGTTACAAAGAAGGGTAGTGAGAACTGCATAGAAAAACACTCATATATTCATTCATTCTTGAAAATGAGTGAGATTTAGGGGGGAAGGAAAATAAAGTAATATAAATACAAATCAGCCTATGAAAATGTGTGATATTAACATCGAAATCAATGTGAAAACAAAAGAGTACTTCAAAAATGTTCATGTAGGGCTTCCCTGGTGGCGCAGTGGTTGAGACTCCGCCTGCCGATGCAGGGGACACGGGTTTGCATCCCGGTCCGGGAAGATCCCACATGCCGCGGAGCGGCTGGGCCCGTGAGCCATGGCCGCTGAGCCTGTGCATCCGGAGCCTGTGCTCCGCAACGGGAGAGGCCACAACAGTGAGAGGCCCGCGGACCACAAAAAAAAAAAAAAAAAAAAAGTTCATAAAAATCATGCATGGCAGCTCCTTAATTGGCTATTAAGAGAAACCAGTTTGTTTGTTGGAAGGTGAGCTATAACTTAATTGTGTTAAACAACTATGCTCTTTTCTCTGCCATTAGCTACCCAGCATCGAAAGACCTGACAATGTGTAATAAATCGATAAGTACAATAATTCATAATTAACTTTAATTATGAATAATTAAATTACAATTCAGAAGAATCACAGTGTGTTCTAATGACATAGGACAAGAATAATTTCTCTTGCCATGTAAAAAAAAAAAACTAAAAATTATATCATCTAAACACAGGGTATCTAGACCCTAAATCAGGTGCATTTGTATCATCCTGTTTGTTTCAAGTAATATAAAAGAACTGATATTGGTTTCTGGGCCAGTCCTGATGTAGCACCCACATTGTGTGGTCCTAAGGTAATAACCTCTGTTATAACTGTAAATTGGTGGTGATACATCTGCCTTATGAGTGGTTCCGGGGATTAACAAGACCATGTATTCAAAGGTTTGGCGCCTGTAAGACTATTATGTAGTAAAACTATGGGACTTTTTTCCTAGTTAAGCCGATTGGTTTCTCCCTAACTGTCCTTGAGTAGGTTGACTCTCCTTTCTTTCTCTTGTGACAAAGTGAGATCACCCTTGTGGATTAGCTTTTGCATGGAGAGGTATGGAAGCCTGCTAAGGGTGTACAATGCCACCGATGCTAGTTTCTCAACATTTTGAGCTTCCTAATTTAAATTTAATTTTTTAAGTATCCAAAAATCTTTTAGCAGGGCACGTTCCTTTTTGTAGCAGCGGCTGGCGGGTTGGCCTCTGGCGCTTGGAGAGCAGACAGGATGGGTGGAGCTGTGCGGTGTTCCCTGGGCCTCGCCCAGACACCTGGACACTTTGCAACCCTTGAGAGGACCGGAGGGCAGGACGGTGCCACAGCTCTTGGGGGAGTCCAGAGCCAGGTGATGGAAAGTAAGGATCTTGCCTCTGGCCTTGGGGATGCAGCTCAGCCTTTGGGATGCGACTCTGGGCGCGGCTGCTCCCCTGAAGCACACACCTGAACTTCGGGCAGGTGTGCATCATCAGTTTGGGGGTTATACTGAGACACGTGCATCGTCAGGTATAACTCCCATAACCACAGCCATTCTGTCTTCCCACTCAGGAAACTTCATCTTCCCGACCATCCAGGAAAGGGACAGGGGCAGCTGGTTAGAGCAACTCATAAACAACTTCAGCACAACTTGGCGGAAGGTGGAGTTGGTTGGCCAGAAACCCGTACAGCTTGACAAACAGCCTTCGGGAGATGTCCTGGCCTTGAGCTCCCGGACCTAAACTCTTCGGTCCTTGCTGTGGCCAAAGTTCCCTCACATGTTGGAGCCTACTGCTCTGCCAGATGTTCTGTTTGCTCATTCATTTTAACAAACATCATTATTTCATTTTGAGAGTGACCCTGTGAGGTGGGCACCAGAGGGATCATTGTTCCTATTTTTCAGACAGGGAACGAGGTTTAGAGAAATGAAGAGCCCCACTGACTGGATAAAGTTTAGTGTGGCAGAACCATGCCTGAACTAAGTTCTAAAGCTTAGGTTAATGCTCATTCAGTTGCAAAAGAAAAACTCAATAACATCTTGTTTAGAAATCAGAGGTAGTCTACTAGCTTGCTAAAGGTTTGTAAGGGAATCTAGAGACTGCAGGTGACCGTTTTGCTTTCATACACCACACGCACTACCCAGCAACTGTGCTTCTCTGAAATTTTGTGGACACAGCCAATAGTTGTGAGCCATGGATCTGGTTAGAAGAACATGGGAGAACATGCGAAATGCCAAAGATGGTCATGTTTTTCCTCTTCTCGGGAGGATGGAGAATTAGTTTAGTCAAGCTTTTCATCATGGTTTCTTTGATTTCTTCAGGAAATTGAGAAAGTGTTTCAGAGCACAAACACAGTGCTAGGCCACATGGGTGCCAATCCTGACTCCATCATTGTGAGCTTAACCTTTCTGTGCCTCAGTTTCCTCATCTGTAAAAGGAGAGCACAATGTCTTTGAACCTGGGGACTATTTTTTTTTTTTTTTTTTCGCGGTACGCGGGCCTCTCACTGTTGTGGCCTCTCCCGTTGCGGAGCACAGGCTCCGGACGCGCAGGCTCAGCGGCCATGGCTCACGGGCCCAGCCGGAGCGGCATGTGGGATCCTCCCAGACCGGGGCACGAACCCGTGTCCCTTGCAACGGCAGGCAGACTCCCAACCACTGCGCCACCAGGGAAGCCCCTGGGGACTATTTTAAGATCAAATGAATTAGATGTTTAGAATAGCACTTGGGGGACTTCCATGCTGGTCCAGTGGTTAAGAATCTGCCTTCCAACGGAGGGGACGCAGATTCGATCCCTGGTCGGCGAACTAAGATCCCACATGCTGCGGGGCCACTAAGCCCACACACTCTAGAGCTCGCAAGACGCAACTACTGAGCCCGAGCCCACTGCAATGAAAGATGCTGCAGTGAAGAGCTCATGTTCCGCAACTAAGACCCGATGCAGCCAAATAAATAAATTTTTTTTAAAAAAGAAAGAATAGCACTTGGCACATAGGCCCCCACGTCAGTGTGAGTCATTATCTTTAGGTCAACAACTTTTGAGCCTGGCACGGTGCTGGGGATACTAAGATGAGTAAGACATGGTCTCTTCCATCAATGAGATTAGAGTAGCGTCTTTATTACTCAACTTGTTTCTACTTTCGCCTCTTACAATGACACATGTTTTCTTTTCAGCTTTTATTTTTGATCAGAGATAACGCAATGCTTTAATTTATACTGTGTTTCCTCTTGTTCAGGGACAGAGAGATGCTTAAGTTTGTACAGTCCCACCCATAGCCTTCAGTTCCCTGTAAGCACCATGTAAGCAACTGAATTTCCCATTTCTGTCTGGGTTCTTTCTTCCCATTCCCATTTCTATTCTTTCTTCTCCTCTCTTCCAGGGTATATATCACCTTTGCCTCTCTTATTACGGACTTTCTCCTCTGCTTTCACATACCAACAGCTGAGAGAATACCCCTCATCATTCTCACCCTTTTTCCGGGTGTTCAGCCCCTTGAATCTTTAAATTTTTTATTTAGGTGAAATTCACATGACCTAAAAATAACCATTTAAAGTATAAAATTCAGTGATATTTAACGCATACATTGTTGTTCAACTACCCCCTCTATCTACTTTCAAAACTTTTTTCATCACCCTGAAAAGAAAATCCCATATCCATTAAGCAGTCATAACTGTTCCCTGCTCCCTCAAGCACCTGAATAACCATCAATCTGCTTTCTGCCTCTCTGGATCTATCTACTCCGGATATTTCGTATAAGTGGAATCATACACTGTGTGGCCTTTTGTGTCTGCCAGAATCAGGATTTAAGGTTATCTGTATAGGACATAAGTTACTAATAGGAAGAACCTCTACTTAATTTTTTATGTTGTAGCCATACCTCCTTTAAGGAACCTGTGGATGGAGGTCTAAAGTAACCAGGACATGTGAGAGGCAGGGCCATGCTAAATAAAGTAACCAAGGTGCTGAGTGTACTGAGTTTCTAATTGCGCTGAGGAAATTGACTCTTTCTGTCCTCTGGTAACAAACTGAAGAGATCTTGGTGGTGCACTTAGCCAATGTGTGGATGGGTTGGGGGTGGTGAAAAACATGGGAGTCTTGCTGGGGGGAGGAAACCAGGTTCACACACTAAGGAATTTGGGACTATTTGATATCAAGTAGCTGTTTCCCAAATCTCAAAGATACTGAATTTAGTTAAATCAACAGGTGATGTGGGAACTTCCCTGGTGGCCCAGTGGTTAAGAATCCACCTTCCAATGCAGGGGATGCGGGTTTGATCCCTGGTCAGGGAACTAAGATCCCACATGCCACGGGGCAAGTAAGCCCACATGCCACACTACAGAGTGCGCGCAGAGTCCGCGCACTCTGGAGCCCACACCACAACTAGAGAGCCTGTGCACCACAGCTACTGAGCTCTGGAGCTCACCCACCACAACTAGAGAGGAGACCGTACACTGCAATGAAGGATCCCCTGTGCCGCACCTAAGACCCAACGCAGCCAAAAATAAATAAAAAAAATAAATAAGTTTATTTTTTTTTAAAAAAAGGTGATGTGATCTAATTAGTAGTGATGGAATGATTATTGCAGAAGGCAGTGATCAACACAGATCTTCAAAAAAAGGTGAGAGCCAAGGAGGAAGAATTTGCCAATATAGTGCCAGGGCTTCCTAGAGGGGATGATCTGATACCAATGAGTGTTGGTCACTAGACAGAGTAGAGAATAGCAGTTCTGCAGGTAACATTTAATCTGCTATCCTTACTTCAGAACCTGTCCCTTATTCATTTTAGAGCTCTTTTTATCAAGATTATCTCTACCGGAACTTCTCAGGTTGTGCAGTGGTTAAGAACCCGCCTGCTAATGCAGGGGACAATGCAGGCTCAATCCCTGGTCCGGGAAGATCCCACATGGTGCAGAGCAACTAAGGCTGTATGCCACGACTACTGATCCTGAGCTCTAGAGTCCGCGAGCCACAGCTACTGAGCACACGTGCCACAAATACTGAAGCCCGCGTGCCTAGAGCCCGGGCTCTGCAACAAGAGAAGCCACCACAAGGAGAAGCCCTCTCACCGCAACGAAGAGTAGCCCCTGCTCACCACAACTAGAGAAAGCCCATGCACAGCAAGGAAGACCTCATGCAGCCAAAAATAAATTAATTAATTAATTAAAAAAAAAAAGATTATCTCTACCAATGAAATCACATCACTGCTTATACTACATCACTGAGCAAACAAATACTATGGAATTTGGTCTTGGGAATACACATACCCACAAAGAGACAGACCTGCATGTTATTTGGAGCACTTCTCATTTTCCCTGGCACTTCAATTGCTTACTAAGTAAGCAAACAAACACATCACACACACACACACACACACACACACTTTTTCAAAAGTATATAAAGTCACATAATCATAGAATTTTACCACTGGGGAACACTTTAGAGGTCTACTAGGCCAATGTAAACTAACTATCTGCTTGGAATTAATGGGTGTTTGTTGAAAAGGCAGAGTCCTGGGCTGCACTCCAGAATCACTGAGTCAAAAAAAAATCTGCAGGGATTAAACACTGGAACATGCAATTTTATACACTTGCTCAAACCTCAAAGTATGAGAACCTCAAAATTATACACTCATATTTTATTGCTAATCAGAAAATTTTGAACCATGGGAGGAGTTAACTTTGATGACAATAATTTATTTTTTCAGGTATCTGGTCTCCTTAATATTATCAGATATTAGAAGATACTACTTTTTTTAAATTAAATTTAATTAATTAATTTATTTATTTGGCTGTGTTGGGTCTTTGTTGCTGTGTGCAGGCTTTCTCTAGTTGGGGTGAGTGGGGTCTACTCTTCACTGCAGTGTGCGGGCTTCTCATTGCGATGGCTTCACGTTGCAGAGCCCAGGCTCTAGGCACACAGGCTTCAGTAGTTGTGGCTCTTGGGCTCTAGAGCACAGGCTCAGTAGTTGTGGTGCATGGGCTTAGTTGCTCCGCAGTATGTGGGATCTTCCCGGACCAGGGCTCAAACCCGTGTCCCCTGCATTGGCAGGTGGATTCTTAACCACTGCGCCACCAGGGAAGTCCCTAGAAGATACTGTTTTATAAAAGTAGTTGTTCTTATGGCATACCTTCCCTGCACTAGGCCACATGCAGAGCCACTGATTTTAAATTATTTTTAGCAATCATAAGATAATGATTTCAACCCTTTGGGCCTCAGTGTTCACATCTGAAAATTGAGATAATAGTTCCTACCTCTTAGACTTAAGTGAGATAATAACCTGGCATAAATTAAGTGCACAAAAAAGGTTAGCTATTATTACTATTACTTATTCACATTTTATACATGGGGAAACTAAAAAACATATGGCATCAGTCAACACCCAAAGACAATTCACTAGGAAATGGTGGAGACAGAATTCAAGTTTTCCTATGTTTGATTATATAAACCTAACTTTTTATTCTTTCTTGTATGTGTGTGATCAATGAAGCTTTGGTTAATGTTCCCATCAAAAATAACTCTTTTAGACCTTTGACCAACCCCAGGCTTTTGATGAATATTTATTTGTTCTCTCAACCTAGATAAGTCCTGGGCAGCTGCACAGCAGAAGCAAGAGTGAGTAATTCCTGTATATGTCCCTCAACTTCTTCATACCCCCAGAGAAATTCAGTAATATGCCTGGCAGTAAAGTGAGAAAAACAAAAATTGGGAAATGCAGAAGTTGAAGCACTCCAAAAACCACACTTTAACCCACGTGGAAACATTTTTGGGCTCTTTTCAAAAACAACAAAGTATCATATTGAACAATCTACCTGGTGTCCAAAAATAGTGGTCTGGGGAGTCATTGTCTGAGCATCTCATCTCTCAGACACAGGAATGGATACCCTGAAGAATTCCCAGGGGGGCTTCTGGCCTCACACACTGGCCATAACGAAACCCCACCACCTTGTTTTGTTCTTCTCATGAAGGTTACCCATGGTGAAGTCCAGATGTCCAAGGCTTAACTCAGCCACCAGAGGCACAATTTCCAAGTCATGTTGTTTCTGTGGTTTTTAACTTTTCAAGAGAAGTTGGTGAGGGGAGAGGGTAGTTAGTAAGGAGAACAACTTTCAAAATAGCTGAAGGAAACCCCACAAAATTGTTTCTTTTAATCTCACTAACTCCAAATCTCCAGGAATGAAAAATGCTATTGTCATCATAAGAGATGTATTTTTCTTTCCTTTAACAGACGAAAGGTGAGCAGGAACAATAGATTTCTGAGAAATAAAGTTATTTCCTTATGCTGGATGAATCATGCCTCTTTAATAATTTTTTTACAGCCATTATGCAAGTTATTTAAGTCTCCATTTTGTTAGAAAGCATTCCTTAAGCAACTTATATGAACTGTGAATGTCATCTCATTTTTATCTGCCATTATTTTTTGTTATGAGCCATCACTCAAACCAGAATAAGCTACTTGTTACTAAAACATAGGAAGCCCATTCCTACAGTCCTGCCTTTGTTTATGTTTTCTGCCCCTTGGAGAGAGGATGAGAAATTTTATCAAGCATATTCATGTATTCCAGATACCCTGCTTTCTCACTCACACAGTAAAGCTAAGTAGATTCTTGGAATGACTTTACGAAGAATTCTTTCCCAACGTCTTGAGTTTCACAGGTGAAAGGTCCAGTTGTAGGGCCCAAGTCTATCTTCAAGACTGTTCTCCGGAAACTCTGCTCTGTACTCTCTATTTATTAAAATTTTATACATTCGTCAGAGTCTCAATCAAGAACTAGGTCTAGGGCTTCCCTGGTGGTGCAGTGGTTAAGAATCCGCCTGCCAATGCAGGGGACACGGGTTCGAGCCCTGGTCCGGGAAGATCCTACATGCTGTGGAACAACTAAGCCCGTGGGCCACAACTACTGAAGCCCACCTGCCACAACTACTGAAGGCTGCGAACCTAGAGCCTGTGCTCTGCAACAAGAGAAGCCACCGCAATGAGAAGCCCGTGCACCGCAACGAAGAGTAGCCCCCGGTCGCCGCAACTAAAGAAAGCCCACACACAGCAACAAAGACCCAACTCAGACAGAAATAAATAAATAAATAAATTTATAAAAGAAAAGAAAAAAAGAACTAGGTCTATTATGAAGCTTTAGATTATGGAGTCTCTCCTTCCTCTGAACTCATGGTACCGAGTGGGCAATGGTGTCCTGTTAATGGGATTAAACAAGAGGGTAGGAGACCACTGTTTGGGATGCTTTAGCAAAAATTCTCTACAAAGAATTGTGGAATCATTGGTTCTCTATTTGTTTTTCCCATTAAACTGTCCTATAAAGAAGAGTAAAATAAGAAATGCTGAGTATCTGAGGCTATAATCTAAAACCGCCCCCCAGGTTGGGCTGAAATTTCCCTGGAATCTATGTTTTCTCTTTAACATGTTACATGATCCTCTATTTACCTGTGGGCCTGCCAGATGTGGGCTTACTCTCCATATGGGGAGAATAAAAATTGTTGAAACCTTCCATGTCATGAGGAATTTTACTTTTTAAATGGGGGTGATAATGGGGAAAAGCATAAGTGTAAGGAAAACTAACATGCATATTATATTCTACTCTAAATAATTTTAAATACAAACACTATTTTCCCCATATCTTTGGAAAACTTTTATGCGCTAGGATAACATGACCTGTTTATCTTGTAGTTTTGACCTACTCCCTGATATATTGCCATGTACTCAAATTTAGGTGTAAAGATATGTGTATCCCATTTTGAGAAGCACAGGGCTAGATGAACGCTAAGGTCCCTTCAACTTTGACATGCTATGATTCTGTCATTTTTATTTTAATCTTTTATTGACATTTAATTTTTTTATATTGTCATTTTTAAGTATTGTCTATTTTATTTTTATTTATTTATTTATTTACTTGGCTGCATCAGGTCTTAGTTGTGGCATGCAGGATCTTTCGTTGCAGCACGTGGCCTCAGTAGTTTCAGCACGCAGGCTCTAGAGCACGCAGGCTTAGTTGCCACATGGCATGTGGGATCTTAGTTCCCCAACCAGGGATCGAACCCGTGTCCTCTGCATTGGAAGGCAGAGTCTTAACCACTGGACCACCAGGGAAGTTCCAGTATTGTCTATTTTAAAGCTTTAAACAAAATTATAAATTCCTTGAACTATAATGTGCATAATTGTTCCCCTTCAAAGCTCAGCTTTCTCATAATAGGCCTTCAATAAATATTGAATGAATTTCAGTTTTCAAAGATGCTTTTTTTTTTTTTTTTTTTTTTCCTTGCGTTATGCGGGCCTCTCACTGTTGTGGCCTCTCCCATTTGCGGAGCACAGGCTCCGGACGCCACAGGCTCTGGACACGCAGGCTCAGAGGCTCAGGGGCCCAGCCGGACCGGGGCACGAACCCGCATCCCCTGCATCGGCGGGCAGACTCTCAAGCACTGCGCTACCAGGGAAGCCCTGCTTTTTATAAATTACTTATAGAAGCCCTTTTTGAGTTGCCCCCGAAGGGAAAGAACATCAAAACAAACACAGTAGATATTTTTTCCTCCCTAGCACCTTCATTGTCAAGTACTGGATATCTAAAACATTTGTGTATGTTGGAGAGAATCTTCTTTATGTAGCCTATACACTGAAAAGTAAGATTTTCAAAACAGGAGATAGGATACAAAAAAGTACATTGACTATTTTGTGTTTATTAGATTCTGCCAACCCTATCAAATCTAATTTATAAAATGGAATAAATATCTACAGATAATTCTGCTTTGGAAACTAATTTGGAGGAACTGACGTGATGGCCACCTTTCTCGATTCTCTCCCATACTGCCTGGTCTTGTATGTTTCCCAATATGTAGTGTTTTATTTTCTCTTTGCTGCCTGGCTAAGTAAGACTCACGTTCCATCATTGAACTGAGAGAAGGGAAAACATTCTGGCTAAAAGTGGCCAACAGAGACTCTTTTGACAAAACAAAGAGCTCCAAAGTCCATGCTTCAATTAGATTTAGATTTAATTACTCACTAGGCCAACAGTCTACATTTTCTATGTGGGAGAGAAATTGTATCATTTTTAGATTGCATAAGCAATAAGCAATAGATTGCATAAGCAATCTATTGAGTTTGCCTGACATATGCAGCCAAACCCAATTTTAAAGACACAGTAATATGGGGGAAAAACCCCTCTGTGCAGCTCTGATGAAGTTTTCTAAACTGATATCGTCAATGGATAATATCTGCAGGGTTGATTTTACCAGCATGACAGCATTGCATGGGTTTTGAAGTAAGGCTGACCATAAAAAGGAATGAAGGTCTGCTGCATGCTATAACATGGATCAATCTTGAAAACATTATGCAGAATGAAATAAGGCAGACACAAAAGGACGAAGATTGCATGTTTCCACTTATGAG
Organism: Lipotes vexillifer; assembly: GCF_000442215.2. Lineage (NCBI taxonomy): Eukaryota > Metazoa > Chordata > Mammalia > Artiodactyla > Lipotidae > Lipotes > Lipotes vexillifer. The sequence goes on from NW_006797390.1 coordinate 2,429,369, forward strand.
TGTTTAGAATAGGCAAGTTCATAGAGATTACCAGGGGTTGGATGGTGGAGGGAATGGTGAGTTTTGGCTTAATGATTATGGATTTTCTTTTTGGGGTCATGAAAAGTTTTGGAAACAGATAGTGGTGATGGTTACACGTTATGAATGCAATTAATACCACTGAATTGTGCATTTAAAAATGGTTGGACTTCCCTGGCAGTCCAGTAAAGACTCTGCACTTCCACTGCAGGGGGCATGGGTTGGATCCCTGGTCGGGGAACTAAGATCCCACATGCCACGCACAGTGCAGCCAAGCGGGGGAAAAGGTTAAAATCCAAGAAACCAAACCAAGCCAAAACTAAACAAAAGAGAAGCAGTGCATCATCAATGGGCCTGTTTTCCTATTTCTGGCTGGAACAAAAGGTCATAATTTGAAAAGAGAGAATATACAAAAGGAGCTAATACAGTTTTGCCTAATCATGTGAAGTTACCACCTGCAGTATCAGTGAGGGGTCTTCCCACTGGGGCAGCTAGGAAATTTTTTTCTAGTTTTTGGATTTAGAGATGTTACCATCTCTGAGAATTTATATTTATTATTTGGAAGGGTGTGTGTGTGTGTGTGTGTTTGTGTTTGTTTTATTCTCTGGACAATCGGTTGATAATAGGATAAAAGTGCAACTCATGTCTGAGGAAACAAAGGATCACATTTTTACATACCCTTGTATGATCCCACCTTGTCTTCTGCTGAGGAACTTTAGTTTTGTTTTTTTGGCTGTGCTGCAGGGCTTGTGGGATCTCAGTTCCCCCCATCAAGGATTAAACCTGCACCCTCGGCAGTGAAAGTTCTGGCAGCGAAAGTCCTAACCACTGGACGGCCAGGGAGTTCCCTTCAGAAGAATTTTGAAAAGTCTCCGTCCCTATGTTCCTCACTCACCTGTTCATGCCAAAGGTGACCATCTCCTGTCTTTCTGGTGCCCTGAGGAATTATTCCACAGATAATTAGACTTGGAGAAAAGAATGTATAGAGAGGAAGCTTAGATCCTTGGGTGAGAATAACCCACGACAACACAGGGTAGGGTTTTATAACAGAGTGGACGTGAAGACAGGGGAGCAAGGCTAGGAGTGGGGTTTGGTAATGAGCAGAGCTCCTGTGTAGAGTTTAATTCCTTGCAAATATTTAAACTATAAAAAGCTATAATTAATGTATTGATGTATATGACAATGAATTAATGTATGTGACTTCTCTTTCTCTCACATGTATCATTCCCTTTGGCTCTCCAAACTTCAGTAAAACCTGCTGTACCTTGGGACTTCCCTGGTGGTCCAGTGGTTAAAAATCCACCTTCCAAAGCAGGGGACGAGGGTTCGATCCCTAGTTGGGGAACTAAGATCCCACGTGCCGCGGGGCAACCAAGCCCATGCGCCACAGCTAGAGGGCCCGTGTGCTGCAACTACTGAGCCCTTGTGCTGCAACAAATGATCCCGCGTGCTGCAACTAAGACCCCATGCAGCCAAATAAAGAAATAAATATTTAAACCTGCTGCACCTTTACAATTTAGTGTGGTTGTACTGGAAGAAAGTCATTGTACAGGGAAGTGAGGCTTGCCCCACATTCAATCCACCCTCTCCCAGAGAGTCCTTTAGAGTGAACTAGCATCATGCCATCCCCCTCTGGGGACCCACACTGGAGCAAAGAACTCATAATCCAGAGAATCAGTGACCTTGATCACAACTCAGGAGCTTACAAGAGAATGCCCCCACCACCAGTTTTCCTAAATTTGTCTAGCTTGTATTTAAAGCCTCGGCACAAACCTAACCATAATAAGAATTCAAAGCATTAGCTGTTATTTGAATTAATGCTCACTTCAGAAATTCCCCTTAAAGTTCTGGTATTGATGGGTGAGGACAGGTGCAGGACAAATAGGGAAGGGTAGAGTTCTATGGTTTAACAAAGGATGTGATTAGAAAGTTTCTGAGTTGGGCATGAAATGTAGAGAGGAAACAGCATATACTCCCTTCCTTCCATAATCTAAAAAGGATCTTGACTGAGAGGAGAGCTATCACCACCTCCCAACCAGGGGTGCTCTCACCGGTCCCTCGGCCAGTTAGGTCTCTTGTTGTGAGATGTGTACTTTTCTTTCATATTCAACATCACTGTTTTAATTATATATTTACATGTGAATGCAATTACTTAATTAATGTCTCTTCCCCACTTGAATTTAACTTCCATGAGATCCTTATTGGTTTCATTCAACACTTTTTTCAGTGTCTACTATACCAGGTACTATGTACCTCCATGTGGGTAAAAAAGAAACAGACCAAAAAATCCTCCTGTCATGGACCTAAGGCTCAATGAATGTAGACAATACTGTATTTTAAGTGATGCGTGCTAAAGAGAAGTATACATTAGGAAAAGAGAAAAGGAAAGGTCAGGATGATGGGATATAGTTGAAATTTTAGATATGGGACAAGAAAAAGCCTCAACTACGAGGGAGTATTTGAGTAAAGATAAGGGATCAGGGCTTCCCTGGTGGCGCAGTGGTTGAGAGTCCGCCTGCCGATGCAGAGGACACGGGTTCGTGCCCGGTCCGGGAAGATCCCACATGCCCCGGAGCAGCTGGGCCCATGAGCCGTGGCCGCTGAGCCTGTGCTCCACAATGGGAGAGGCCACAACAGTGAGAGGCCCGCGTACTGCAAAAAAAAAAAAAAAAAAAAAAAAAGATAAGGGATCAAGCTGTAATAATATACAGGGGAACAGCATTCCAGGCAGAAGGGCCAGCAAGTATTCTTTGCTCCTCTGTGTTCTTTGTGCAAGCAAGGAGAGAGGTATGGCAGGGGCAGGTGGTAGAGGGTCTGGTGACCCACTGTAAGGATGTTGGCTACTACTGAGAAAATGAGGAACCATGGAGAGTTTTGAGAGCAGCGAGACATGAACTGAAATATTTCAGGGCACTTCCCTGGTGACGCAGTGGTTAAGACTCCAGGCTCCCAATGCAGCGGGCCCGTGTTTGATCCCTGATCAGGGAACTAGATTCCACATGCATGCTGCAACTAAGAGTTCGCAGGCTACAACTAAGGAGCCCACCTGCCACAACAAAGACCCAGTGCAACCAAAATAAAATAAATAAATAAATAAAATTTTAAAATAGAATAAATAAATTAAATATTTCGGAAGGATTGCTGTGCAGAGAATAGTCTGTAATTGAAGAAAGGAAGACCAGTTGAGAGGCTGAATGTAACCATCCAGGTTGTTTAGACCTGGAGGTGGTGAAAGTGGTCAGTGAACAGGATTTGGGCATGGGATTTACTTATTTTTTTACTTATTTTTTTATACTGGAGTATAGTTGGTTAACAATGTTGTGTTAGTTTCAGGTGTACAGCAAAGTGATTCAGTTGTACATATACATATATCTGTTCTTTTTCAAATTCTTTTCCCACTTAGGTTAGTATAGAATACTGAGCAGAGTTCCCTGTGCTATACAGCAGGTCCTTGTTGGTTATCTATTTTAAATATAGCAGTGTGTACATGTCAATCCCAAACTCCCAGTCTATCCCTCCCTGCCCCCACCCCCAGCCTTCCCCCTGGACATGGGATTTAAAAAGGAAGAGAGGGCTTCCCTGGTGGCGCAGTGGTTGAGAGTCCACCTGCCGAGATGCAGGGGACGCGGGTTCGTGCCCCGGTCCGGGAAGATCCCACATTGCCGTGCAGCGGCTGGGCCCGTGAGCCATGGCCGCTGAGCCTGTGCGTCCGGACCCTGTGCTCCGCAACGGGAGAGGCCACAACAGTGAGAGGCCCGCATACCGCAAATAAATAAATAAATAAATAATAAATAAAATAAAAATAAAAAGGAAGAGAGCAATCAAGAAGACGGCCAGGTTGGCCTGAGCAATGGGAAGAATGACATTGCCATCAATGCCGTTGAGACAGGGAAGGCAACAAAAGGAGCAGGTTACATGTTGAGAGAGAGAACAGGTGCTCAGTTTCAGCCGTGTCTGAAATGCCCATCAGACATCCAGATGGAGATGCTGACGTGGAAGATGGACATACTTGCCTTGAGTTCAAGGGAGAGGTCCAGCCTAGAACTACAGATTTAGGGGATCATCAATGTATAGAGGGTATTCAAAGCCTTGAGGCAGGAAGAGAGCAGGAACCCTTGCTGCTTTGCTCACTATTGTAACACCAGCACAGTTTCTATCATCTAGTGGGTATTAAGTTTCTACTGAATGAATAAATAGAATGCATATGGCCTCAGGTAGGAGGGAGAAGCAAAATCTTTAATAGACCAGCTTGCATGAGGGAAGGAATTTAAAGCCTCTTATTTGAAAAGCCCGACCTGTTTTCCAAGTTCAGTGCAGTCATTTAGATGCTGATTCGGATGAAATAAATCTTTTTTTTTTGTTCTTTGAGATGCTGCTGCTTCTGACTTTAAATTAGTATATGGCTTCCACGCTTGTGGAAAACATGGCTTAGGCAAAAATCCTTTGGTGTAGTCATCTAGTCTTCTAGCAATTCTTGTAAAGCAATCAAAGAAGTGGTTTGGGAAGCAAAATCTCTGTCCTAAGTCCTATATAACTGGGTTTACTTGCCCGGCCACAAATCAGGAGCAGTTAGTGCTGGTCTCTATTGATACTCAGAGATATTGTGTAATTAAATGAGGGAATAGATGCTTTTGGCTGATGGAACACAAGATGCCTTTAAATAAATGTTACAGGCTTCCCTGGTGGCACAGTGGTTAAGAATCCACCTGCCAATGCAGGGGACACGGGTTCGAGTCCTGGTCCGGGAAGATCCCACATGCCACAGAGCAACTAAGCCCATGCGCCACAGCTACTGAGCCTGCGCTCTAGAGCCGGCAAGCCACAACTACTGAGCCCGTGTGCCACAATTACTGAAGCCCACGCGCCTAGAGCCCGTGCTCCACAACAAGAGAAGCCACGGCAATGAGAAGCCCGCGCACCGCACCGCTCGCTGCAACTAGAGAAAGCCCGCGTGCAGCAACGAAAACCCCATGCAGCCAAAAATAAATAAATTAATTAAAAATTATAAATAAATAAAGTTACTATGATTATTATTATGCTTCTAAAATTAAAGATATCATTTTACCATGATTATAATTTACAAACTGACTACTCCTCCCGTCTCCTGATCTATATTACCTGTGGAGCATGGACTGGACTTTTAAAGAGGCAGCCCTAAAGGAACCTATGCATTAGGCAGAGTGGCCCCCAATCATTTTAACTATGTGATTTGGCGTGTGAAAACCCCGCCCATCTTCACTGGACCCACACAGGAGGAAGGCTGCCTGGTGGTGGTAATGTTGTTGTGGGGAGGGGCGTAAAGAACTGAATTCAGATTTGAATGTGTAGGGCCCATGCACTGTCAGCCAGTGCAACAGCAGTGCTGGAGGAAAGCTTCCCTTCCTCAGACTTTCAGGGAGCCAAGAAAGCCACGCTGGAGTCCACCATGGACAGGTAAAGCAGCCGGCTCGTGGGTGGTTGTGTTTGGCCTTCCTCTCAGAGCAAATCTGAGTAAAAAGATGGGTAAACTCTCCCCTTCTCCCCTGTCACTGTCTGACTCACAAGATCTGCTTGGTCAAGATGCACATTTATTTTTCTAGTTCTGTCTCATCTTCTCTTCAGATCTTAACATGCTTTCCACCCAACTGTCTCTTTCTCTTTTTTTCCCATAGTCAAAAGAACTTTTATGCACTATGTATTGACTTGTCCTTGCAGCTAGAACTAGTTTATGGTAGTAATATGAACCAAGCAAATGTTAAGAGACTGAAATCATGAAAAGCTCATAGCAATACTATACTAACAGTAGTAGTAACTGTAATCATTCTGTAAACATTCAACTATGAAACCCCTGGAAGAAAAGCTTTTCTAGGGAGAATTTACTGAATAATTACACAGTCAAGAAATTATTTTTTAAATGCCAATATTCAAAATTAATTGCTTGCAGGTCACTATGACTCTGCCTACTATTATAAGGAGATAAATCAGTCAAGCAACCTATTTAATATTAAAGGCCCAATTGTTAGGCAGTCAAATGGCATTTATTATTTACCTAGTCTTTCCATTTCTTCAGACATGACTTAACTTACTTCTTTAGTGTGTATTTTGTAAGATTTTCTCAATGTCTTCAGTGTCATAGAACTTAATCTATTCCTATTTTTGATGATTGCAAATGTATGAAAATTTACACCTAATCCATACTTTATCTCAAATTAATTATTTTACAAAGAATTTAAACTACAGAGCTAAGAATCTTAATGGTAGATTCAATGTTCTTCAGAAAATTGAGGGCAAAAATGTCAAATGTCAGCTCAGTTTACAGTGAGATTTTGAAAACTAATCTGAGGTAAAAGAGAGAGAAAAAACTCAGTGGAGATACTTGTAAATAATGAAATGCAAAGCAATGGTCAAATCAGAGCTGAAATTCAGAGAAAGTCAGAGAAGGCAAAGGAGATGAAATTCAACAGGAGAAAAAGGGAAATACATGATTTTCATTAAGGAAAATACTATCTGCAGAGCACAGTACTAATGGCACACGGCAGGAGAGGGTGACCTTGTCACGATTATTTTTAACCCATTTGTCTCTGGTTTGCATTGCTGGGGATGCAGCCAGTGTTCTGCCTCAGGGAACACAGCTGTCCTGCGCAGCTGTCAACCTGCAGGCCTTACAGACTGTCTCTGCTGAGTCCTCCGTACGCTTAAGAGAAACCAGAGGAGCATAGGGTGCTGGAAATAGGCCCCCAGCTGTAGTTAAAGAAAGTGATGGATCAAGATAGTTAATTAACAACGCCATAGTCATGCAATTCACTTCACTGTGACTGGTAACTTCTGATGGAAACAGAGCTATTGTATTTTCATGTGGGGTAGGAGATAGAAGGCTATCTGAATCCCTTAGTCTATGTCCTATCCTTTCTTATACTCCCAGGACACTTTTTTACTCCTCATGGTAACAGGGCTCCCACACCACCTGCAGTGCATCATATAGTCCCCCTTCCTCCACTTCTCATCCACACACTCCAGGAAGACAGGTTAACTAAATGTAAAAGGAATTTACTGGTATAGATTATGAATATGAATTATGAATGAATAAGATATGAAGAGATTATGCTTAATCTATTTAAAACTGGGCCCCAAAGAGAGAATGTTTTTTCTTCCACTCCAGTATTTATTAAGTATGTATTATATATTCGGTTTATGTTCTATGCTGAGGCTGATTATGTTAATTATTTAACAATCGTAATAGTAACAGAGGTAGTGCTGTGGTGGTCACCGTGTAAATTATTATCACTTTAAAATAAAGCTAATTGGGCTTCCCTGGTGGCGCAGGGGTTGAGAGTCCGCCTGCCGATGCAGGGGACACGGGTCCGTGTTCCGATCCGGGAAGATTCCACATGCCGCGGAGCGGCTGGGCCGGTGAGCCGTGGCCGCTGAGCCTGCGCGTCCGGAGCCTGTGCTCCGCAACGGGAGAGGCCACAGCAGTGAGAGGCCCGCGTACCGCAAAAAAAAATAATAATAGTAAATTAAATAAATAAAATAAAGCCAATTATTATTAGATCTTTGTTAGCATCCATTTTGGATTCCTGTCAAATGTGCATTTTTAATTCTAAAAATCTGATTGACTAATTTTTATATGGTTTCACATACGTAATGTATATACTGGTGATTTAGATGTATCACCATCTCTGCCTCAGGATTTAAAGTGGATTCCAGGGACTTCCCTGGCAGCCCAGTGGTTAAGATATTGTGCTTCCAATGCAGGGAGGACAGGTTCGATCTCTGGTGGGGGAACTAAGATCCCACATGCCCTGCAGCATGGCCAAAAAAAAAAAAAGTGGATTCCAATAACCTTCATGTGTGTGAGGAAGACATTCAAATTGCAACAGCTTTTAAAATCTCCAGCCCTTGCTTATCTACTTAATAAGAGTGACATTTGAGAACTTGACTTCAGGGTCTATCTCATGTATTTCATTATTAAAATATCAGTAATCAACGTATGTCCATACAAAGACTAGTACGTCAATGTAGAAGCTTTATTCACAATAGCCCCAAAATGGAAACAATCCAAATGTCCATCAACAGGTGAATGAATAAACGAAATGTGCTGTATCTAAGCCATGGAATATTGCTTTGCCGTAAAAAAGAACAAACTATACTGATACATGCAACACCAGGAATGAATGTCACAGTGATAACATGCTTAGTGAAATAAGTCAGACACAAAGGAGGAAATAATGTGTGCTTTATATGAAATTCTAGAAAACAATTTATAGTTGCAGAAAGCAGTTTAGTGGTTGCCTGGGAGGGAGGGGAAGAATTGACTGAAAAGTTGGGTGAGGAAACTTGTGGGGGAGGGGTGCCCTGAAAATGTTCTGTATCCTGATTGTGGTAGCAGTTTTGGGTGTTTACATCTGCCAATATTCATAGAATTGTACATTTTAAATGGGCGAACTATGTAAATTATACCTCAATGTAAAAAAAAAAAAAAAATGAAAAAAGTTTCAATTCTCTTGCCAGCAAACCGTATTCAAATTACTGGCTAGGTCATTACTTTGACAAGTCCTCTGCACTTCTGCTCAGTGCCATTAGGTGGCAACATTATCTCCACAGATTAGATAAGTACATTTCTGGAAAAGTCCAAGGACAAAAACCAGGGACACTCACTCCTGATTCTTTGGTATCAACCACACTGTATAGCTTGTGGTGTGTTCACAACCACAAAGAAACTTGTGTTAGAGAGTATTTCCACAAATTCAACTCAATTTAGTGCTTATGATATGCAAGACACTGTGCTGGGAAACAAAGAGCAATCCTCCCCTCCCCTAACCCGCCC
>NW_006797390.1:2438202-2457810 GCF_000442215.2 Lipotes vexillifer
CCCCCCCCGCCCCGACACACACACACACCCCGTGTGTGAAGAACATTGCAAAATATTTAGGTTATATTGCAAATTTACACAGGAAATCAGCCTAATCTAAATCCTGTAAATACATGCCTATAAAAAAGACTAGAACGAAAAACGTAAGTATATTAACAGTAATTATCATTAGATAGTATGTCTAATTATCACTAGATATACTGGTTAAGCATTTAAAATATTTTAACTTTCTACTTTTTAGTAGTATGCAAGTTGACATATTTTTAAAAAGCATGACTCAAAAAGTGACACTTCCTGGGCTTCCCTGGTGGCGCAGTGGTTGAGAGTCCGCCTGCCAATGCAGGGGACACGGGTTCGTGCCCTGGTCCGGGAAGATCCCACATGCCGCGGAGCGGCTGGGCCCGTGAGCCATGGCCGCTGAGCCTGCGCGTCCGGAGCCTGTGCTCTGCAACGGGAGAGGCCACAACAGTGAGAGGCCCGCGTACCACAAAAAAAAAAAAAAAAAAAAAAAGTGACACTTCCTGACTCGAAACACAGAAATTCTAATTGAGGAGACAGATGTAGCAATCAATTGATAACAAAGGTTGAATGCTTTGATAAGGATAAGCAGAGAACAGGAGGAAACTACGGGAGGGTTTTTTGTTGCTGTTAATGTTCGATTTTGCCTAGAAATTTTGGCATAGTGGCAGTGAGAAAGGTCTGAAATTGTGGTTAAGGCTTTGAAGGATGGGTAGGTTTTGCCCAGTGGGAAAAAAGGCAGGGAAGCTTGCAGTCAGGTGGCTGGAAAGAAAAGACTAGTGCCAGGGGTCCTGCTGCAGGCACGGCGGGGAGGCTGAAGTGATGCGGAAAAGAGAAAATACTAGGAAACGAGGCTAGAAATGTAGATTGATGTCCAAATGTAAAAGCTTTACTGTATTAAAGAGTTTGGAGTTTATTCTACCAGCGGAAGTTAGGGGCTTTTCGGTGTCAGAATGACAGGCCCACACCTGGGCTTTTGTGAGATCTCTCAGGCACCTCGTGGAAAATGTTATTTTGAAGGGACTGCGGGCAGAGAGACCAGTTAAGAGGTCAGGACAATGGATAAAGGGAAAGATTAGAGCTTGGACTGAAGCAGAGAACAGAGGATGTAGAGCAGGAACAAATCCAGAAATATTTGAAAGTTTGACTCAATAAATTTAGACGATTAATAAATTAATTCAATATGAGGAGTGAAGGAGAATCAAAAATGATTCCAAGCTTTTAGCCTGGTGACTTGGGATGGCAAGTCGGTCGGAGAGAGGCAACTCAGGAAAGGGCAACTTGGGAATACTGTGTGAACCCCGTGAGTTAGAGGTCCATGTGGGACATTTAGATAGAGATTGGAGGGGAAACCTGAAAAGATCAGTATGGGACTGGGGAACAGGTTTGTAACTCCAAGTTATGAGCATCTAGAAGGCAGCCATGGGAGGAGCCTGTCCTGTGAGCGCGTGTGGCTTTCTTTGGGTTTCTTGCTGTCTCGACTGGTCTTAAATATAAGCATGATAAGGGGGTTGTAATGGATTCCAAGCTCAGTAAGTCTCAGGCATCCAACAAAGGGAAGCAAGAGCACCTCCTTTGGTTTGGCCCGAGTAGTCCAGATTTTTTTTAAAAAAGCTGAAGGAAAGCCAGGAGTGACCAGAGGATCAGCGATGCTCCCGCACTTCCTCCCTCCTCTCACCCACAGCCTCCTGATGAAGCAGAGGAAGTTTCTTTATCACTTCAAAAACGTGCGCTGGGCTAAGGGCCGCCATGAAACCTACTTGTGCTACGTGGTGAAGCGGCGGGATAGCGCCACCTCCTTCTCACTGGACTTTGGGCACCTTCGAAACAAGGTATCAATTAATACCTGCTTCCCAGGCAGGGCATTTTTAGAGCCACCTGCTGATGGTACCACTTTCAGCCTGTTTCATTTGTCTCCACTAGATTCCTCAAATCTCTTTTTTACATATCCCTGCAACCACAATAGAAATACCCCAAAGGGTGTCATTTAATGTCCTCCCCAATCATGCTGAGCACATCAAGGCCACACTTTGCTTCAATGCCAAGAATAACTTCCTCTCCTTTCCCCAGCATCCAAATCGCCTTTGAGATTAAAGAAGATATCCAAAGAAAGAGGCTTTTGATTTGGGGGAATATATACGGCTCATTCAAGCTGAATTTTAACTGTGGCTTTAGAATTTTTAAAAATTAAGGAAGAAAAATTTAGGAAAAATTAATGACTCCATTCTGTCTTCCAAATGAGTTCTATTCCTTCCTGCTCACCTAGATCAGAGGCCAGTAAGTACATACGTAATAGTGAGCCTCAGAAAACTCAGGGAAGCCATTTATTAAAACTTGAAGATCAGAGAATTACATTTCCAAGAGACTTTCTTCACCAAAACCCAGATGGGTTCACATACTCTTCTGCCAATGAATATTTCCTCTCATAACATGCAGTGACATCTAGTCTTGGTGGAATCCCAGGGAAGAATCCATGGGTGGAATGACACTGGCTAGTTTCTAGGGCTAGTTTTACTCTCCTATTTTTTTGGCCTCCATTTGTATTGTGTAAATTATCTCACTGCAATTGTTTTACATTCTAATCTCTTTCCTATTTGGTAATAAGACACATTCTAAACATAGAAAGCTTTTGTGTTAACAACCCTTTCTTTCCCTCTCATTTAATCCTCACAACAAAACTTCATTCCGCTGATGAGGAATCAGGATATCCAAGAGTTGGGTGACTTGTTTAAGTCACAAGAGTGGCCAGGAAATGGAACCTGGGTCTTCAGATTCTGGGACTAATGACTTTTCTGCATTATTAAGGGGACTTGCTGGGAATTCCCTGGCGGTCCAGTGGTTAGGACTCTGCGCTTCCACTGCAGGGGGCACAGGTTCGATCCCTGGTCGGGGAACTACGTCCCGCATGACAGACCGCAACTGAGTTCACATGCAGCTACCGATCCAGCATGCCACAAGTAAAGATCCCGTGCACCACAACTACGACCCAGAACAGCCAAATAAATTTTTTTTTAAAGAGTATATGCCTTAATTTTAAAAGCTTATTGCTAAAAACTGCTATCATCTAAGCCTTCAGTGAATCATAGTGGTAACAAAGATCACTGACCACAGATCACCATAACAAATATAATAATGAAAAATTTGAAATTTTCAAGAATTACCAAAATGTGACACAGAAACACAAAGTGAGCAAATGCTGTTGGAAAAAATGATGCTGATAGACGTACTCAAGACCGGGTTGCCACAAACCTTCAAAACGCAAAGTATCTGCAAAGTCCAATACAGCCAAGCACAATAATATAGGTATGCCTGTATTTAATTGCTCTTAGCCCCAGTGGCACCTATTACCTCTCTCAAAACAACACTCAGGGACTTTCCCTGGTGGCACAGTGGTTAAGAATCCGCCTGCCAATGCAGGGGACATGGGTTCCATCCCTGGTCCAGGAAGGTCCCACATGCCGTGGAGCCCCTAAGCCCATGTGCCCCACCTACTGAGCCTGCACTCTAGGGCCCACGAGCCACAACTACTGAGGCCGCGTGCCACAAGTCTACTGAAGCCTGCGCACCTAGAGCCTGTGCTGTGCAACAAGAAAAGCCAATGCAATGAGAAGCCAGCGCACTGCAACAAAGACCCAACGCAGCCAAAAATAATAAATAAATTAATTAATAGATTAATTAATTTTAAAAAAACAACACTCACCTGTCAGTCTCATAATCTATCTCCTGACCCTAAATTTTCTGACCTCCACTTAGTGGTCCAGTGTATTTCCACAACGTTACATCAACAGCCCTTCCAAGCCATTTTCCTTCCCCTCCAAGGAAGAAAAAGGAACTTCACAAACAAAAATGAAATCTGAAATAGTGTGCTTCTCCTTCATCCACCCAACTCATTCCATCCTCCCCATTCCACAGAGAAGCTGTACGCTTTTCCCTTCCTAGGGCCAAAAGTGCAAAGTGTTTGGGCTCACCACTTACACTGTGTCCTTTCCGGCAGTTGCTTAACCTTCCTGTAACCTAGGACAAAACCGCAGACACCCCAAAAAAGATCACCCTGGGAGGAACACGAATTAATGACTGTAAATCTACCGGCAGGGCAGTCAAGGTCAGTAACCCTCCACTGAGCCCTCTGCTCTCTCCCCAGGCGGGATGCCACGTGGAATTGCTCTTCCTCCGCTACATCTCCGACTGGGACCTGGACCCCGGGCGGTGCTACCGTGTCACCTGGTTCACGTCTTGGAGCCCCTGCTACGACTGCGCGCGGCACGTGGCCGACTTCCTGAGAGGGTACCCCAATCTGAGTCTGAGGATCTTCACAGCGCGCCTCTACTTCTGCGACAAGGACCGCAAGGCGGAGCCCGAGGGGCTGCGGCGGCTGCACCGCGCTGGGGTCCAAATCGCCATCATGACCTTCAAAGGTGCGCAGGGACCTTTCTGCGCGGCTCAGCAAAGCACGGTTTGCAATTCAGATTGGGAAGGGGGTTGGGGGGGACCAGGGAGGCAGAATTCTGGGAGTTCTGGTTCGCCTTTGGAGCCAAAAGTTATCAACTAGAATTGGAGGAAAAGAACCAAGGGCTTGGGACTTCCCTGGTGGCACAGTGGTTAAGACTCACGTGCCCAATGCAGGAGACCCGGGCTCGATCCCTGGTCAGGGAACTAGATCCCACACGCATGCCGCAAGTAAGAGTTCACATGCAGCAACTAAGGAGCCTGCGAGCCACAACTAAGGAGCACACCTGCTGCAACTAAGAACCAGCAAGACCAAATAAATAAATAAAATATTAAAAAAGAACCAATGGCTTGGACCCAAGGCTTTGGGCAGAGCCAGGGTTTTCTTTCTTTCCTCATGATGTGAGATCTGAGTTATCCCCTTCCCCCTCTTTTTTATAGATTATTTTTATTGCTGGAATACTTTTGTGGAAAATCATGAAAGAACTTTCAAAGCCTGGGAGGGGCTGCATGAAAATTCGGTTCGTCTGTCCAGACAGCTTCGACGCATCCTTTTGGTAAGTTAAGGGGCTTCTTTGCTTCTCATTTTCTTTCTCTCTCCAAAGTCATCTACCCCTGGAGCTACTTATACTTCCTTTTCTTATATTTCCCACATTGTCGTGTGTGTTTGTGTGTGTGTGTGTGTGTGTTTATCATTCTCTCCTTATTTTTCCTCTGCTGAAAACTTTACAGAGCACAGGCTATAGGCTTCTGTAGTTATGGCGCTCGGGCTTAGTTACTCCGTGGCATGTGGGATCTTCCCAGACCAGGGCTCAAGCCCGTGTCCCCTGCATCGGCAGGGGGATTCTTAACCACTGCGCTACCAGGGAAGCCCCTCTCCCCTTACTTTCTTCAAAAATATTTACAAAGTCATCCACTCTCTCTTTTTCTCCACAGCCCCTATATGAGGTTGATGACTTACGAGATGCATTTCGTACTTTGGGACTTTGATACCAACCTTCAAGAATGTTACATACAAAGAAATACCTCTGAAGACAGTGGGTAAAAGAACTATCCTTCAAGAATTCTGTTTTTCTTCAACTCTCACTTTCTCTGAGTTTAGAAAAAAGTATTCATAGATGTTTTTAAAATGTCTTGAAAATAGAAGGAACCCAGACCCACCAGGGTTAATGCCGCAACTGGTGCAGTTTTTAAATGCAGCATCGCCCCCTACTGGGAAATGACAGAACTGCAGGGCCTGGGAGCCCCTAAGTGTCAATACTCTGCCATTTAAACAGAGAGAAAGCAGAAGGTAAATACTGAGGAGCCTGGTGAGAGGATTAAATGTTTTATAACCGGTATCTTTTATTATTTGATTCTTGTTCTGAATTTTCAGTGGTATTAATGATAAATTTTTCTACTCTTTTCCATTGGGGCTCACTTTCAAGTGAACAAAATTCTGTCACCCTGTGATCCACAGAACTTCCTAATGAGAGAACCTGGGTGATTGTAACCCCAAGCCATCTCTTCAAAGCATTAATATCCAAGCATGTGTTGTAGGTTTCAATTGTCTGAAGCATGTTTTTATGTTTGTACGTACAGAGGATTTTTTCTTGGTATGGAAAATGCCTGGTCACCTTTAGGCTCTTGTATAATAAAGGATCTTAAAATTTGAGGGCTGTGAAGATGACACACTAAAAGTGAATGTATACCTCAAGTAACAAATCTGCAAAAAGATCCTTTTAAGAGCTTCCCTGGTGGCGCAGTGGTTAAGAATCTGCCTGCTGAGGCAGGGGACACGGGTTCAAGCCCTGGTCCGGGAAGATCCCACATGGTGCAGAGCAACTAAACCCGTGCACCACAACGACTGAGCCTGCGCTCTAGAGCCCGCGAGCCACAACTACTGAAGCCCGCATTCCTAGAGCCCGTGAGCCACAAGAGAAGCCACTGCAATGAGAAGCCCGTGCACCACAACAAAAGAGTAGGCCCCACTCACCCCAACTAGAGAAAGCCCACGCACAGCAACGAAGACCCAACACAGCCAAATATAAAAACTAAATAAAATTTAAAAAAATATATATATATATATAAGATCCTTTTAAAATCATAGTTTTGCAACTATACATTTCCCATATAACTAGTGAATGCTTGGAAGGGACTTGCTTAAATGTTGAGAAAAGAAAAATCTATTCTCTCTGATGGGTGTTTAAACCTCAGCAATGCCAACCAGGCCAAGGTTTTCCCCTTTTTGTGTGTATGTGTCACTTCTCTCAAAGAAATGTGAGAGATATAACAGACTGTGACAGAAGAATAGTTGGGAGGGAAGGATGACAGAGCATTGCAAGGAAATCGTGTTTTATCCAGTAAAATGGTGTGAGCCAGCATGGTGGAGAGTGGTCATTTGTCCCTAATAACTATCCTGGACTCTGAGAAAAATGTTCAGAATAACCATAACACTGTACAATTATTACCTAGCAACCCTTGCAACGCAGATAAACAGATCCACAGGAAAGGTTGAACACATAATTGTATTATTTTATTCTTATTGTACATAATTTGTGAAAGAGTTAAATATTAAAAGTCCTTATTCATGTATTCATTCATATTGTTTGTTTATGCTATGTGGTGTCTCGTATTTTTATCATAATTTTCCTTTCTGATATGTTGAAATGGATTCCTAATGTCTCATAAATTTATACCTTTAGAAATGCTTCTAGTAGCAAAGCATGTAATTCTAACATAGTCTAACATTGTAATAACTTTGCTATGAAACCCTCTTGATGCTTAGTAAACTTTTCCCACAGCAAATTTGATTCTGGCTCATTTCAATCAACTGAATAAATGATAAATAATTTTGGAAGTTTTGGAGATAAAAATGCCAAATTAAAGTAAATCCAAAGTGATTTTTAAAAGGTTAAATTATAAAATTCGGATGATGGAATAGAATTCAGAGTCCAAGAATAAGCCCACACATCTATGTTCAACTGATTTCTGACAAGGGTGCCAGGACCATGCAGCGGGTGAAAAAACAGTCTTTTCAACAAAAGATGCTGAGACAACTGGATATCTATGCGCAAAAGAATGAATGTGGACCTCTACCACAATACACACAAAAATTAACTTAAAGTTTATCAAATACCTAAATCTAAGAATGTCCCTAATTAGTACATGCTTAAGTCTGCTCTTTGGAACTCAGGGAAGGTCTTAAGATACTAAAGCCTTTTTCTACAAACAAGAAACGGGACACAGTGGGGCTTTTGTACCTGGAAGGGTACAATCCTCCCTTTTCTTTGATAGGACTCAATCCTGAGGGGAATGAGGTGGGACAAGAAAGGGGATAAAGTTTTGGATAGAGAGGTTAATCATAAACTCAGCAGGGGAACTCTTGTTTTAGGAGGATTCGGTTTCAGACTCACAGAATGGGGAAAAAAATATTTACAAATATTATCTGTATATATTCTGGATATTCAGTATCCAGAATATATAAAGGACTCTTAAGACAACCTAATTTAAAAACGGCTGAAAGACTTGAGTACATTTCTCCAAGGAAGATTTACAGACTGCTAGTAAGCATATGAAGAGATTCTCTACATCCTTAGTCATTAGGGAAATGCAAATCAAAACCACAATGAGGTCCACTTATATCTACTAGGATAGCTATAAACAAAAAAACCAATAATAACAATTGTTGGTGAGAATGTGGAGAAATTAGAACTGTCATATGAGAAAGTGGAGAAATGAGAACCATATATTGGCTGGTGGAAATGTAAAATTGTGCAACCACTATGAAAAACAGTATGGTGGTTCCTCAAAAATTAACATATAATTACTGTATGACACAGCAATTCCACTCCTTGGCACATATCTGAGAATTAACAACAAATGTTCAAACAGAAACTTGTACATGAATATTCTAGAACATTATTTGTGGTGGCCCAAAAGTGGAACTTCCCAAATATCCATCAACTGATACATGGATAAACAAATGTGGTACATCTGTACGATGGTATTTTACTTGGTTATAAAGAGATGAAGTAATGACACATCCTACAAAATGGATGAACCTTGAAAACATTGTGCTAAGACACAAAACACCAGCTATTGTATGATTCCATTTATGTGAAATGTCCAAAATGGATAAATCCAGAGTTCTGATTCCATGCAACCATGGGCAAGGTATTTAACCTTTCTAAAGTTTTAATTTTCCATCTGTAAAATGGGTATGATATGTTAATTTTTCATATATTTTTTTAATTAACTTTTGTTGGAGTATGGTTGATTTACAATGTCATGTTAGTTTGTGCTATACAGCAAAGTGAATCAATTATACATATACATATATCTACTATTTTTTATAGATTCTTTTCCCATATAGGTCCTTACAGAGTATTGAGTAAAGTTCCCTGTGCCGTGCAGTAGGTTCTTTATTTTTGGTCTTAAGTTGAAGGATTACACAAAGCTGGTGCTATCCTCGTGAACAGCATTGCCACCCTCTAGAAGACAGCAACCTAGAAATCACCGCTGACATTCCCTCTGACCCTATATCTGGTCCTGTAGACTTGTGGGCTAAATCTCTTGAATTTATTTACTTTTCTCTATTTACTATCACCTGGTGGGCAGGGGTGGGTGGCACAGTGGAGGGCAAGGAACAGCCCCTGACAGTCAAAAACTGGCCTGATACTCGTAACCAGGCCATATAATTTCCCTGTTGGACATAAGTCTCGTAGAATACCAACCTCAGACAAGATGACTCTAAGACCATGATAAAATGAGAGCAAGCAAGACCACTTCATAATTTGTCTGAGACACCCACAAAACTCCCAACACCCCCCCTCTTGGGTAAAAAGAATGTCTTCTACTTCTTTACCAATTACAGCCTTATCCTTGTTCCAGTCAGCCTTGCCCAAAGATTTATCAACAACCATAGAATCTACCCTACTCCCTCACAATGTCCAATCTAACCAACCTAAAGCAAATCTCCCTTTTCTTACGCCCTCCCCCAAATGACCAAACCAAAGCCCAAATTCTATAACTGAATGTATAGCTATGGAGTGTTCCAGTAAGAGAAACTCCCTCATGCTGAGACATTTCATTGCTCATGTTCCCAAAGAGATGCATATTCTCCCTCACAGAGAGTCATAAATCTCAGTTCTTCAACTGCAGGCATTTTCTTCATGGTCTTTAGCTGGAGGCCATCGACACCTTAGTTGGAGCTATCAACATTGCTTGCTTAGTCTATTGCCAAGAGTTATGGTGTTCACTAATTCTTAATATATTTTACTGACAGTTATTCTGTGGTGGTGATGATGATGGTTGTTTTTTTAAGAAAATTTCATGAGAAATAAGTGCTGAATCTGTTAATGGGAATTGGAGGACTTTGGTCACAGAATGTTGTTTATAGCATGTTAGAATTTAAGTACATGTTCAATTTATTAAAGATACAAATTTCAATACCTAATTTTAAACCTTCAAAATTGTGTAATATGATTACCAAATCTAATTTTCTATTAAGGGACTTCCCTGGTAGCACAGTGGTTAAGAATCTGCCTGCCAATGCAGGGGACATGGGTTTGAGCCCTGATCCGGGAAGATCCCACATGCTAAGGAGCAACTAAGCCCGTGAGCCACAACTACTGAAGCCCGCGCACCTAGAGCCCGTGCTCCACAAGAGAAGCCACTGCAATGAGAAGCCCACGCACCGCAACGGAAGAGTACCCTCCGCTTGCCACAGCTGGAGAAAGCCAGCACGCAGCAACGAAGACCCAGTGCAGCCAAAAAATAAATAAATAACATACAAATAAATAAATAAATAACTTTAAAAAATTTTTCATACATATTGGGACTTCCCTGGTGGTGCAGTGGTTAAGAATCCACCTGCCAATGCAGGGGACACAGGTTCGAGCCCTAGTCTAAGAAGATCCCACATGCCACAGAGCAACTAAGCCCATGCACCACAACTACTGAGCCTGCGCTCTAGAGCCCGCAAGCCACAACTACTGAGCCCACATGCCACAACTACTGAAGCCTGTGAGCCTAGAGCCCGTGCTCCACAACAAGAGAACCCACCGCAATGAGAAGCCTACACACCTCAATGAAGAGTAGCTCCTGCTCGCTGCGATTAGAGAAAACCCCTCAAGCAGCAATGAAGACCCATAGCAGCCAAAAATAAATTAATTTTTTAAAAAAAGTTCATACATATTAAAAAAAAAAAAGAATCCGCCTGCCAATGAAGGGGATACGGGTTCGAGCCGGGTTCGAGCCCCGGTCCAGGATGATCCCACATGCTACGGAGCAACTAAGCCCATGTGCCACAACTACTGAGGCTGTGCTCTAGAGCCCACGAGCCACAACTACCAAAGCCCGCACACCTAGAGCCCGTGCTCCACAACAAGAGAAGCCACCGCAATGAGAAGCCCACACACCACAACGAAGAGTAGCCCCGGCTCGCCCCAACTAGAGAAAGCCCGCATGCAGCAACGAAGACCCAATGCAGTCAAAAAATAATTAATTAATTTTTAAAATAATAATTTTGTATTAAATAGGAGGAATAACTTTCACTGGTTTTTAATATTAGAGCAACTCAATACAGATATTAAACCCTTTAAAACAATTCTTTTTTTTTAATTAAAAAACAATCTTATTTATTTATTTACTTACAATAAGTAAGTTGGGTCTTCTATTGCTGTCTGTGGGCTTTAGCTGCGGCGAGTAGTGGCAATTCTTCCTTGCAGTGTATGGGTTTCTCATTGCCGTGGTTTCTCTTGCTGTGGAGCATGGGCTCCAGACACACAGCCTTCAGTAGCACACGGGCTCAGTAGCTGTGGCTCGGCGGTTCTAGAGCACAGGCTCAGTAGTTGTGGCGCACGGGCTTAGTTACTCCGCGGCATGTGCGATCTTCCTCGACCAGGGCTCAGAACCCGTGTCCCATGCATTGGCAAGTGGATTCTTAACCGCTGTGCCACCAGGGAAGTCTCACTACCTTGTTTCTCAGATTTCCAAGTAGCCCACCCTACTCTGTTCTGACAATTTGTCTGGGGCAACTCCAGCTTGGCTATCCTCCTCCAGCTCATTACCTGCCATGTCCTGGACGCCACCGCAGAGGGAGGTGCATCACGGCCGCGAGGAGGCCGGGAACAGCACTTCAGAGCAGACAAAGAGTGCCACCATGTTGGAGTCGGGCGGAACCGACCTCGCTGGCTACTCATCTCCCTTTTAAAACAGTTCTATTGGGTTTCCCTGGTGGCGCAGTGGTTGGGAGTCCGCCTGCCGATGCCGTGTGGGCCCTGGTCCGGGAAGATCCCACATGCCGCGGAGCGGCTGGGCCCGTGAGCGGTGGCCGCTGGGCCTGCGCGTCCGGACCCTGTGCTCCGCAACGGGAGAGGCCACAGCAGTGAGAGGCCCGCGTACTGCAAAAAAAAACCAACAAACAAAAAAAACCCCACAATACTTTTAACATTTTAAGTTACGTTACGCATATTAACATAGCTGCTTTTTAACCACCTTAAATGCTTGACACGGCAGACTGGAAAACAAATCTAGCAAATTAAACCTATGAAAGGGCAAAATAAATGTTAAATATTCCAAACATCTTAATATGGTTTACGGACTTAAATTCCCTTAAACCTTTCAGCCTGAAATGCCAATATCTAATGCAGAATTCTTTGCATTACATTTGAATGCATATTATCTTGAACCAAAATCAAAGGTATTATGTAACTGGCTTTGAGACAAGAAGGAAGCGGGCAGGGCACAACGATTAAGAGAATGCCACAACCATTTAAGAACATAAACTGGTTAGAACCGACTAGGTCCAAGATGGCACAAGATTCCACTTCCTGTAGACCTGGGCCTCATTATACTCCATTAGCATCTAAATGACACACCCGCAGGGGCCATGACACAATTTCCCAAAAAGGCCATAAAGTGGGTGGTGGCCCAATTCCTGGAAATCCCCAGCCCTTCTCCAAGATACTTAGAAGATTCCTCCCACTCACTAGCCTATGAAATTATCCAGACCATAAAAACTAAACACTCCATATTTTGTGGCCACCTCTCATCTTCTAAGAAGGCCCACACACTATGGAGTGTGTATCTCTCTAAATAAACTTGTTTTCACTTTACTCTGGCTTGCTCTGAATTCTTTCCTGTGCAAAGCCAAGGACCCTCACTTGGTGGCCTGTCCCAGGGACTCACCCAAGGTTACATATATAAGGATATTCATTCCAACACTGTAGTAGGGAGAAACTAAAAGTAACTGAAAGTCCATAGTAGAATGGTAAATATATTATACAACCGCCATTCTTAGTAAAAGTGTGCAACAATTTAAAAAGAATGATGGGGACTTCCCTGGGGACGCAGTGGTTAAGAATCTGCTTGCCAATGCAGGGGACATGGGTTCGATCCCTGATCCGGGAAGATCCCACATTCCACAAAGCAACTAGGCCCGTGTGCCACAACTACTGAGCCTGCGCTCTAGAGCCCGCGAGCCACAGCTACTGAAGCCCACGCACCTAGAGCCTGTGCTCCGCAACAAGAGAAGCCACCACGATGAGAAGCCCGCGCACTGCAACAAAGAGTAACCCCTGCTCACTGCAACTACAGAAAGCCGCGCACAGCAACAAAGACCCAACACAGCCATAAATAAATAAATAAATAATTTTTTTTTTTTTAAAGTCTACAAACAATAAATGCTGGAGAGGGTGTGGAGGAAAGGGAAACCTCCTACACTGCTGGTGGGAATGTAAATTAGTATAGTCACTATGGAAAACAGTATAGAGGTTTCTTAGAAAAGTAAAAATAGAGCTACCATATGATCCTGCAATCCCACACCTGGGCATATACCCGGAGGAAACCATAATTCGAAAAGATACGTGCACTCCAATGTTCTTTGCAGCACTATTTACAATAGCCAAGACATGGAAGCAACCTGAATGTCCATTAACAGTAGAATGGATAAAGAAAATGTGATATATATATAAAAAAGAATGAAATAATGCCATTTGCAGCAACATGGATGGACCTAGAGATTATCATACTAAGTCAGACAGAGAAAGACAAATATCATATGATATCACTCATGTGGAATCCAGTTTTAAAAAATAATACAAATGAACTTATTTACAAAACAAAAACAGACACGTACATTTCAAAAAAAAAAAAAGCCTATGCTTACCAAAGGGGAAACATGGAGGGGAGGGATTAGAAGTTTGGGATTAACATACATACACAACTATATATAAAATAAGTAACCAACAAGGACATACTGTATAGCAGTGGTCTACAACCTTTTTTGCACCAGGGACCGGTTTTGTGGAACACAATTTTTCCAAGGATGGGGGCGGGGTGTGGGGAATGGTTCAGGCAGTAATGGGGAGCAATGGGGAGTGGTAAATGAAGCTTTGCTGGCTCAACTGCCACTCACCTCCTGCTGTGCAACCTGGTTCCTAACAGGCCACAGTCAGGGGGTTGGGGACTCCTGCTGTACAGCACAGGGAACTCTACTCAATACTCTGTAATTGGGCTTCCCTGGTGGCGCAGTGGTTGGGAGTCCGCCTGCCGATGCAGGGGACACGGGTTCGTGCCCCGGTCCGGGAAGATCCCACGTGCCGCGGAGCGGCTGGGCCCGTGAGCCATGGCCGCTGAGCCTGCGCGTCCGGAGCCTGTGCTCCGCAATGGGAAGAGGCCACAACAGTGAGAGGCCCACATACCACAAAAAAAAAAAAAAAAAAAATACTCTGTAATAACCTATATGGGTAAAGAATCTGAAAAGAATGAATATATTTATATGTATAAATGAATCACTTGCTGTACACCTGAAACTAACACAACACTGTAAATCAACTATACTACAATAAAAATTTTTTAAAAAAAGAAATTGTTCATTTATGAAGGTTGTGTATGAGAGAGAATTGTATGATTTGTATTGTCTTGTTTTGCCCATTATTGTCTTAGAAGGTTGTCTGAAACATAATAGGCCTTTTATCTACATATTGTTTTTAAATTTTATTTATTTGTTTATTTGTTGGCTGCGTTGGGTCTTCGTTGCTGTGCGCGGCCTTTCTCTAGTTGCGGTGAGCGGGGGCTACTCTTCGTTGCGGAGCCTGGGCTTCTCGTTGCAGTGGCTTCTCTTGTTGGGAGCACAGGCTCTAGGCACGCGGGCTTCAGTAGTTGTGGCGCACGGGCTCAGTAGTTGTGGCTCACAGGCTCTAGAGCGCAGGCTCAGCAGTTGTGGCACATGGGCTTAGTCGCTCCGCGGCAAGTGGGATCTTCCCAGACCAGGGCTCGAACCCGTGTCCCCTGCATTGGCAGGTGGATTCTTAACCACTGCGCCACCAGGGGAGCCTACATATTGTTTTGATTGACTGAGCATCTTAAACTGGGCTACAGGTCAAGCTCCTCAACAGATCTTTAATTCTAATGAGATTGCTTGCAACCAGGCCATACCTCCCCTTGCCTGGGAGGCCACAAATAGTAAATATCTGCTGGTCTGTGGAGTGCAGGGTGCCTGTATCTGTTCTGTGGACGATTAGGTCTGTTGATATATGCCAAGTATCATAGCAGGCCAGGGGATCACACAGTCCATTAGTCAAGGACAAATTTGTCTGGTCTTACTGAGTGGAGCGGTGGTATGATATCCATCAAAAGTTGAGGATTACCATAACCCATCACTCCTGGTACATGTGAAGATAGATTAAGGACAACCTAGGTTTGTCCTAGTTTGATAAACTAGGTTATAACTGGAGTCTAAGCTACCCTACAGTTTATAAACTTTTCAAGGGTGTAAAAACTATTTGAGACCTAAAAGCAAACAAATATCTCTAAAATACCCAGCTCCCCATTGCCAAATTCCTGCAAAAACAAAGTAAACATTTGAATGTCAACAAAACATACCATGCCAATTAGCCAATTGTTCCCCAACTCATATATAAATTTAATGTCACACATAAATATAGGCAATTCATATGTAGTAGGGTCCCCTGTATTGTATACATCAAAAAAAATTTTTTTCTGTATATTATGACACCTTAAAAATACCTTTCTGGCTGGGGAGAGGCTGTCCTTTCTAGGGTGAGCCAATTCTTAGACATAGCAAAGATAGGCAAGCTAACCAATCCAGAGCCATGACTCCTCTGTTTGGCTCATACACCCCAAGAGGCAATATTCCTCTCCCTTAATCATCCCAGGGCCGGGTACCAGACAACTAGGGACCATCCCTATAGGGTAGAGCCCAGTGAAATTATTCAAACTAGCCAGTCCTAACTTGCTTACCCTGTACTGCCTTGCCTTTCCTCCCAGAAAGGCCAATAACATCTCTGGCCTAAACCTGCTCCCTCCTGTCTTGTGTCTCCTGACTGCTCTGTTCTTCTCTGTGCCCCTGGGTGGCATACTGTGCCTCCTATCTCTAAGATCTGCAAGTATAATAAACTTTAGTCTGTATCCTCAGGGCTGCACTTGACTGATCATCTCATAAAGGAATGTAAAACAGAAGAAAAAGAATGTTAAACATCACACCCTACCCTCAGGTCTATAGGTCTTAAGATAGCACTCAGCCATCTCCTTGACTCATCCCGTGTGGTTTTATCTTATACACACCTCTTTCCCCAAGGCCACGAATGGGTCTAGCTGGTGAATGTAAGAATGCCTTTACCCCTCACCCAAGTCATACATAATACACTGGGTATTCCCTTCAACCCTTGATAGTGTTTCTAGTTTTCTGAAAGATAAAATGGTGAAACCGGTACAAGGACACTCTGACCCTCCTTTGTCTCAAGTAAAAGGCACCCTCCCTGTACTGGGAGGATATAAAGCATCCTTATCACCAGAGACAAGGAATTTAGGGCCAAGAAGGCTATGGAAACAAACCTTGTCACTTCTTCACCTATTTACTATACCAAGCCCCAAACCCCTTACCTTGTCAATTCTTCACAAATTTATTGTTTCTTTGCCTAAACAGTATTGAAGCTTCCTGCTTTGGTTACTTCTTTGAGTCTCAGATTTCTATGGGGCTCCAGTACACACAAAATTAAAATTGTTTCTCTCCTGTTACTCTGTCTTGTAGCAGGTGTAATTTATTACACCAGCCGAAGAATCCAGAAGGAAACATTTTTCCACCCCTAAATGGTTTTAGTATTTCCCTAGAAGACTAAATTGCTATGATATGCAATACCTTTTTTTTTTTTAATTTATTTTTGGCTGTGTTGGGTCTTCATTGCTATGCGCGGGCTTTCTCTAGTTGCGATGAGCAGGGGCTACTCTTCCGTTGTGGTGCGCGGGCTCCTCATTGCGGTGGCTTCTCTTGTTGTGGAGTGTGGGCTCTAGGCACATGGGCTTCAGTAGCTGTGGCACTCAGGCTCAGTAGTTGTGGCTCGTGGGCTCTAGAGCGCAGGCTTAGTAGTTGTGGAGCACGCGCTTAGTTGCTCCGCGGCATGTGGGATCTTCCCAGACCAGGGCTCGAACCTGTGTCCCCTGCACTGGCAGGAGGATTCTTTTTCTTTTTCTTTTTCTTTTTGAATTTTATGTTATTTATTTTTTTATACAGCAGGTTCCTATTAGTTATCTATTTTATACATATTAGCGTATATATGTCAATGACAGGCGGATTTTTAACCACTCTGCCACTAGGGAAGCCCTGTAATACCTTTTATTTTGTTTGTGCATGACTTTCAAGGCTGGTATAAAGGAAGCTGACAACCCAGAATCTGTATTTCAACATGGCTTTATTATTTTTTATGCATCATATAGAGGGTAGCTTGTTTCTTTGTGGGAAAACATTGCCTTGAGGTAATATATAAAACTTTACCGAAGGTTAAGAATTTATTACCTTGTGGTATGAGGACATTCGTAGGAAACATATGACCCTCCATGGAAATTTGATTTGGGATACAGCTGGGAAATTGTACAAACATTTCCATATTCAGGGATTAGGGGATTCAGGAAGATATGGGGTAATTTTCCTTATTATTTTAAGACTCTGGGAACTCCCTGGAGGTCCAGTGGTTAGGACTACGTGTTTCACCTGCAGGGGGCACGGGTTCGATCCTTTGTTGGGGAACTGAGATCCTGCATGCCACACCGCACAGCCCAAAAAAAGACTCTGGATTATCTTACCTCCACTGCTTACCTGGCTATATAATCTCTCATTCAATTCAGCTCTTTTGATATCATCAGTCTAGAAAGCACTGTTTGAGTCCTCTCACTGATGACTAGTCAGAACCTGGGAGAATACCTCTGCCATTTGTCTGTCAGAGAATGTGATTGACCCACCAACGTTGCCTTCACAGAAATCCCATAGAAGAATTCCCTCCTCTACCAAGAGTATATTGTAGTACAGCAACTATGGTTTTATCCTAGCAACTTGCTCATACTACTATGTACTATAACAAGCCCAGAAAGAGCTGCAGACCACCAGCCAGTTTCTAAGATACTTAAGTTTTTGCATAACGTGAAAGCATCAGTTACCAAGAGAAAATACAAGCTAGAGATACTGATTGGTTTGCTTCTTCGTGTGTCTCTCTGACATCTCCAGTCCAAACTGGAAGTCTGCCCCTTTTCTTTCTTTCTTTTTTTCTTTTCTTTTAAGCTACTGAAGGTGATAGAGTTAATAACACCTTCAGATTCTTACCTTCAACAACTCTTCTCTATTCAGATACACCCTTCCTGGATCTTCTAGCTCAGAAACCAGCATCCAGCACCAATAAAAATGAAGAAAAAAAAAAAAAAAAAAGAGCAGATGCTTGGAGGAAGTAATTCTGAATCCTTTGCCATCTCTAATACTTGGTGCTATGGGAAGGGCATGTGACCTAAAGACAGGTCCTGGGTACTTGCACTCCAGAACTAGGTACAAAAAGTTGTCCCCGGGCTTCCCTGGTGGCGCAGTGGTTGAGAGTCCACCTGCCGATGAACGGGACGCGTGTGCGTGCCCCGGCCCGGGAAGATCCCACATGCCGCAGAGCGGCTGGGCCCGTGAGCCATGGCCGCTGAGCCTGTGCTCCGCAACGGGAGAGGCCGCAGCAGTGAGAGGCCCGCGTACCACAAAAAAAAAAAAAAAAAAAAAAAAAAAAAGTTGTCCCCAGTTTCCATTCCATACAGGTGTCCAAGTTGAGAGGTGGTCTCTGCTTTATTCCTGGCTCTGTAAACCATAGCTCACTAATAAATGCTGGTCCACAAACACAATCATGAATATTGCCAACGCCTAAAAAATCTGGGAAAAGCAGAGTGTATTTCCTGTTGATTTCATAAAAACAGTCAGAATCCTGGCAGGAACTGAGTGCACACTTTCACTACAAGTGAGAATAGAGTTGAAGGGAGCCAAAAAGAGATAGCAAAGTGTCCTGGGGCTAGTAGCAGCACAGGAGCTGTCCCATCTCTTGGCTGAGAGGCCAGAAAAGGTATATTACCAGGATCTGGAAGAATTAGCTGTAGGGAGAGAGCCAGCTAAGAAAGACCTAGCTACCAGAGAACTACTAGAGCTAATGAATTCAGTAAAGTAGCAGGATACAAAATTAATGCACAGAAATCTCTAGCATTCCTATACACTAATGATGAAAAATCTGAAAGTGAAATTAAGAAAACACTCCCATTTACCATTGCAACAAAAAGAATAAAACATCTAGGAATAAACCTACCTAAGGAGACAAAAGACCTGTATGCAGAAAATTATAAGACACTGATGAAAGAAATTAAAGATGATACAAATAGATGGAGAGATATACCATGTTCTTGGGTTGGAAGAATCAACATTGTGAAAATTACTCTACTACCCAAAGCAATCTACAGATTCAATGAAATCCCTATCAAACTACCACTGGCATTTTTCACAGAACTAGAACAAAAAATGTCACAATTTGTATGGAAACACAAAGGACCCCGAATAGCCAAAGCAATCTTGAGAAAGAAAAACGGACCTGGAGGAATCAGGCTTTCTGACTTCAGACTATATTACAAAGCTACAGTAATCAACAGAGTATGGTATTGGCACAAAAACAGAAATATAGATCAATGGAACAGGATAGAAAGCCCAGAGATAAATCCAGGCACATATGGTCACCTTATCTTTGATAAAGGAGGCAAGAATATACAGTGGAGAAAAGACAGCCTCTTCAATAAGTGGTGCTGGGAAAACTGGACAGGTACATGTAAAAGTATGAAATTAGAACACTCCCTAAC
>NW_006797390.1:2458330-2471301 GCF_000442215.2 Lipotes vexillifer
GTTCCTTAAAAAACTAAAAATAGAACTACCATACGACCCAGCAATCCCACTACTGGGCATATACCCTGAGAAAACCATAATTCAAAATGAGACATGTACCAAAATGTTCATTGCAGCTCTATTTACAATAGACAGGACATGGAAGCAACCTAAGTGTCCATCAACAGATGAATGGATAAAGAAGATGTGGCACATATATACAATGGAATATTACTCAGCCATAAAAAGAAACGAAACTGAGTTATTCGTGGTGAGGTGGATAGACCTAGAGTCTGTCATACAGAGTGAAGTAAGTCAGAAAGAGAAAAACAAATAACATATGCTAACACATATGTATGGAATCTAAGAAGAAAAATGGTCATGAAGAACCTAGGGGCAAGATGGGAATAAAGACACTGACCTACTAGAGAATGGACTTGAGGATATGGGCAGGGGGAAGGGTAAGCCGGGACAAAGTGAGAGAGTGGCATGGACATATATACACTACCAAATGTAAAATAGATAGCTAGTGGGAAGCAGCCGCACAGCACAGGGAGATCAGCTCTGTGCTTTGTGACCACCTAGAGGGGTGGGATAGGGAGGCTGGGAGGGAGATAGACACAAGAGTGAAGAGATATGGGAATATAAAACTGATTCACTTTTTTATAAAGCAGAAACTGACACACCATTGTAAAGCAATTATACTCCAATAAAGATGTTAAAAAATAAAAAATAAATAAAAAAAAAAAAAGAAAGAACTGGAAAGAACTTGTCTGAAGTCAGGCCACCAGGGAAATAGGCACAAAGCCTAGCTAGCTTAATTCATAACAAGCTGTTCTAATCTTTGGACCATGAAACCTACACAGTACAAATAACCACCTCTGAGTGTTAATCAAATAAATTCTGCCCCTAGGGTTTTAAAGCTGTCATGGTCCATGAAATCTGGTTTCTTTTTCCTTCTAATTTTATATCCCATGGGGGCTTCATGTACCCTTTACCATAGATGAGATCTGAATCCAAAATTAAGCTAAGAGGGATAAAGTATATCAAAATCAGTGAGCGGTTCACGCAAAGATGAGATTTCATAAGTATTTACTACAAAATAAAAATGGCCAATAACTTACATAGGAATGAAACGGGCTCAGAATTCCATCTTGTGTCCCAGGATGAATCAGCTGTCCCCTAATTTTTTTGTTGCTGTTATCTATTTTTTATAGTACTGTGTGTATGTTAATCCCAAACTCCTAATTTATCCCTCCCCACCCTTTGCGCTTTGGTAACCATATGTTTGTTTTCTACATCTGTGAGTCAGCTGCCAAGTTACTGAGAATTTTAATTTATTCAAGTTACTGCGAATCTTTCTTTGGCATACCTGGTGCTCTTTTTTTTTTAATTAATTAATTTATTTATTTATGGCTGCATTAGGTCTTCATTGTTGCGCGTGGGCTTTCTCTAGTGGCGAGCAGGGGCTACTCTTCGTTGTGGTGCGCCGGCTTCTCATTGTGGTGGCTTCTCTTGTTGTGGAGCACGGGGTCTAGGCACACAGGCTTCAGTAGTTGTGGCACACGGACTCAGTAGTTGTGGCTCGCAGGCTCTAGAGCGCATGCTCAGTAGTTGTGGTGCACGAGCTTAGTTGTTCTGCAGCATGTGAGACCTTCCCGGACCAGGACTTGAACCAGTGTCCCCTGCATTGGCAGGTGGATTCTTAACCACTGTGCCACCAGGGAAGTCCCCAGGCTACTCTTGACATTGACAATTATCAGTTATAAAATAGTTATTCCAGATAGTCTAGCCTATTCTTATATGAAAGTCCGTACTTTATCTCTGATCCTTTTAAGAACCTCTTAGGGAATTCTCTGGTAGTTCGGTGGTTACGACCCTTGCGCTTCCACTGCAAGGGGCTCAGTCAGGTTCAATCCTTGGTTGGGGAACTAAGATCCCACACACCGCTGGGGGCAGCCAAAAAAAAAAGTAAAGAACCTCAGTTTGAGAAATACTGACTTGGCCAGTTTCAGAGGATACCTGTTCTCAGCAAGTATAGGGCCTCGGTGAAACTGACTGTCAAGAACACTAGAAACATAGATAGCATTCTTATTATACTGTGTAAAAATTTGAAACTTTTTGGTGTGCCGGTCAAAACGCATCATCCAGGTCTGTACAGATACACGTATCTGCGTTCACTCACTTTGAGTGCTGGGACAAGGAGGTAGGTATGCAGGAAGTGATTTGGGTCTGTTGGTTCTTTTGTCTCTGGCTCCTGTGGAATTTGTTTGTTTTAGTAATGAGGCAATGAAGCAGGGCTGTCCAAGCACATGGAAACTCTTCAGACTCAGAAAACTCATTTTATACTTTAAAGCAAGAAATAGATCTTTCATGAAGAAGGATCAGATGCTTAAAAATATTAGCTCAGGGGACTTCCCTGGTGGTCCAGGGCATAAGACTCCATGCTCCCAAGGCAGGGGGCCCGGATTTGATCCCTGGTCAGGGAACTAGATCCTGCATGCATGCTACAACTAAGAAGCCTGCATGCTGCAACTGAGAGTCCACATGCCGCAATGAGGATTCCGAGTGCCATAACTAAGACCCCATGCAGCCAAAACAAATAAATAAATAATTTGAAAAATAAAAATATTAGCTCAGAAAACAAGTCTGCACTAGGGTGCTGATTCCAAGTATAATGAAAAAGACATGTACGAACTAGCAGAACAAGAACCCACAGCATGTTTCCTCCAAGGGATATTTTTAAGTTGTAAAATCTGAAGGGAAATAGATCTGATCCGTAAAGAAAATTATAAGAAATGCTCTTTTTGTCACAAGACGGCTTCCACTTTGGTGAGAAGTATAGTGGCGTGACAAGGAGCTTAAACTCTGGAGGAAGAGTGGGTTTAGACTTAGTAGCTATGTGACTTTTCTCAAGTCATTTGAACCTATGTGCCTCAGTTTTCCCATTTATAAAGTGGGGATAATGATAGTATTTACTTATTGGGGGCAGTCGTTAAGATTAAATGAGTTCACAAGTACAAACCACTTACAACTGTATATATAGGTATGTATTTATGCATATATATATAAATGTATATATATGTTATTTCTCCCCATTCTACCTAGTACTTATAAAATTTGATTGCTCTATTTGTCTACAAGGCTGCCTCGACTAATTATACTGAACCTTGTAGGTTTCCCAAGCACCTATGGTATATTTGGAAGAAAAGCCACTTAATCTATAACTTTGGAGCTCAAGGGGGGAAAAGTCAGGATTAGAAACATAGTTGTGAAATAATTAATAATAATAACTATCATTTAATGAGTGTTTATCAATATTCCAGGCTGTTCTAGGGACTTCCCTGGTGGTGCAGTGGTTAAGAATCCACCTGCCAATGAAGGGGACACAGGTTCGAGCCCTGGTCTGGGAAGATCCCACGTGCTGTGGAGCAACTAAGTCCATGCACCACAACTACTGAGCCTGCGCTCTAGAGCCCACGAGCCACAACTACTGAAGCCCGCGTGCCTAGAGCCCATGCTCTGCAACAAAGAGAAGCCACCGCAGTGAGAAGCCCGTGCACCTCAACGAAGAGTAGACCCCGCTCACTGTAACTAGGGAAAGCCCATGCGCAGCAACGAAGACCCAACTCAGCCATAAATAAATAAATAAATAAAATATTAAATCACTTAAAAAAAAAATTCCAGCCTGTTCTAAATGCTTTACATGTAGTATATTGTATGACTCTTGTAACCGTATGGTGTAGGTACTTTATTATGCCTTTTTTTTTTTTTTGCGGTACGCAGGCCTCTCAGTGCTGTGGTCTCTCCCGTTGCGGAGCGCAGGCTCCAGACGCGCAGGCTCAGCGGCCATGGCTCACGGGCCCAGCCACTCCGCGGCATGCGGGGTCTTCCCGGACCGGGGCACGAACCCGTGTCCCCTGCATGGGCAGGCGGACTCTCAAACCACTGCGCCACCAGGGAAGCCCTATTACGCCATTTTATAAAGGAGAGAACTGAAGCACAAACAGGTGAAGTAATTTGTCCCATGTCACGCAGCAGAAGTAACAGAGCTAGAATTTGAGCAGTTTGGAGGTTCTAGGTTCTAGACTGTCCTCTTACTACCAGACATCATATTATCATATTTATATATTATAGGTTGGGCTGATATTCAGCCAGTACAACAGAGTACAGCCAGACCGTCTGTCTGATTGGTTGATGCCCTCTTCTGATTTAGTTGGTGCTAGGATGATTCCATTATTAACATATCATATCACTCCTGATTACAGGTGTAGTTGAAGCCACAGAAATGAATGAGATGTCCTGGGAAGTGTTTAGGTAACCGGGAAGAGCCAAATCGGACTACACGTTGGATCTGTTTCTTTCACTTTAACCTTTGCTTTCCGCTGCTGCTTTCGTTCACTGTCTCTACATAATGGCTTGCCTAGGGGAACCCTGCCCCTCTGCCTGAATGTTAAACCAAAGTGCTTTTGTTCAGGGAAACATCCAGACCCTTCCACCTGTGGATGGCTGCAAGGAAGAAGAAATTAACACATTCCCTCCTGGAGGCTGGCCATTCCAGGAGATATCTGCAAAAATTATGGCCTTTTTACTTTACTTCCTCATCTCCTCCCCCTCTCTGTGCTATAAAAGAAACGGGCATCCAAACCCCGATAAGATGGTTTTTCAGAGACACCAGTCTGCCAGCTTTCCGAATAAACACCTTCTGTTCATTGGCCTGTCGTGGGGCGAGCAGAGCGAGCTTGGACTCAGTAACATTTACACGATATGAGAAAACTAGTATTTGAGCTCCATGAAAGATAGGGTCTCTTTTATTTACTGCTCTGTTACCAGATCGGTTTTACTCAATCTATCAAATGAATGAATGAATGAATGAGAGGTGATAATCTTATAAAACACCAATATTTCAGTGGTGGACAAAGTAAGAAATGCCTAAGAAGAAAACTGAGAAGGAAACCAGGAGACAACAGGTCTTGGGTATCAAAGAGTTCCAAGAAGAATGTGATCAAACACAAGAAGGCAAATAGACAAAAGAAGTCAAAATTGAAGACAGCCCATTGGTGTCCTTAGCAAAGGCTTACAAAGCAACTGAGGAGCAGAAGATAAAGAAATAGAATAATGATGGCCTTCCCTGGTGGCGCAGTGGTTGAGAGTCTGCCTGCCGATGCAGGGGGACACGGGTTCGTGCCCCGGTCCCCGGTCCGGGAAGATCCCACATGCGGCGGAGCGGCTGGGCCTGTGAGCCATGGCCGCTGAGCCTGTGCGTCCGGAGCCTGTGCTCCGCAACGGGAGAGGCCACAACAGTGAGAGGCCCGCGTACCACAAAAAAAAAAGAAATAGAATAATGAGTCTGCACTTCTATTTCAAGAAACTAGGCTGGGAAGAAATGGTTGCACAAGAGTAACACATAATTTGAGAGTAGAGGGAGAGTTACCTTTTTTATCTGGCATTTAGAGTTTCACTAGTGACATTTTGAAAACTCTGCTGGATCTTTAGGAACTCCCACAAAATTATTCTAAAGTTTATCTAGTAAAAGAAACATGTGAGAAAACCAAGAAAATTCTGAAAAAGAAAAAGAATAATGGGGGCAGGGTGGGCAGCAATTGGGAGATAGGGATTGATATATACACACTACTACGTATAAAATAGATAACTAATAAGGACCTACTGTACAGCACAGGGAACTCTACTCAATACTCTGTAATGATCTATATGGGAAAAGAACCTAAAAAAGAGTGGACATATGTATATGTATAACTGATTCATTTTGCTGTACAGCAGAAACACCATCGTAAATCAACTATACTCCAATAAAAATTACTGAAAAAAGGAAAAAAAAGAAAAAGAATGATGGGCATACCTCCTTGATCTCCTTTCTACTTTTCTATTCTAACTTTGCTTTAAAAATAGTTACTCCATCCTGTTTCTGACCACAATATATTATTCTTCAAGCTTGATTGTTTAAATACACCCACTATACCTATTTAATCTTATGAAGATTTCCACTTCAGAGACCTTTCTGACTTCTCCCAACCCACCAGCCCTCTTCTTTCTTCATTTTCTTTCTTATTCAGCTCAGAGATTGACTCATCTGAAACTTTTTTGCCCCTCTGCTTCTTTTTATTAGTCCCATCTGCCCAAATCCTAAAACTGGCTATCAGCATCCTCCACGCCAGCACCTTAGCAGCTCAGTTCAACGGGAAAATGCCACACAATAGGGCAGATTTCTTTTTTTTTGGGCCACGCCATGTGCCTTGTGAGATCTTAGTTCCCCAGCTACGGCAGTGAGAACGCAGAGTCCTAACCACTGGAACACCAGGGAATTCCAATAGGGCAGATTAAAGACTGTAAATATGTCTCCAGCATCCCAAAGGGGCCCTTGTAACTAAGGATAGCGAGTCTACTCGATTTCCCTTGTCAACTCACTCTCACCACCTTGGGTATAATGGGGTAGAGGTGAGTGAATGTATTTATACTCTGGTAGAGGGAAAAGTCTAATCATTGTCAGATAACAAAAATAAAACAATTTAGTAACCAGTTTGATGTCCTTTACTCAAGGGAAAACAAACCATGAACTAGGGGAATACAGTGCCTTCGAAGCAGTGAAGCCCTCTTTTCTAGGGAGGTCTAGGCAAGAGTGAGTGTTAGAAGCAGCAGCTTGGAAACAGGGCATGTGTAATTGGCTGGGAGGCCAAGGGTTTCCTTGTAAGCCTGGCAGGTCCTATCTTCTCGGGTAAGCTGAGTGGGAGGGTGGTGGCTGGTGTGTATTAGGTTTCTTGGACAGTGGGGCACTTCCTGTTTAAGTGTGGGCTGAAAACTGAAGTTTTGTGATGTGGACCATCCTCTATTTCTTGGGTCCCTAAATTAGGTCCTAGACCCATTTCCACTGCTAGGGGAGGTTCTCCCCCCCCCCCCCCCCCCGACACATACACACCACCAAACAATGCTTGGTACACCAGCTGCGTGTCCTACAATTCAATTCAATTATGACACTGTCTACCTGGAGACAGCATCAGGTTCCACAGGTTAAAAGCTCAGTTCTCCAAGACTACTCCCCACCCCTGTCCTTCAGACACCAACTGCAAGCTCAGATTACCTGCGCTTTTGACTGACTACAAATTAGAGTTTCCAGAGATCCCCTCTAACCTAGGATATGCCAATCTCAAGTCCAGGTTATCACTGATACTTCTGACAGACTGGCTATTATCAATCAGAAGTTTCTGGGAATTCCTTGGCGATCCAGTGGTTAGGGCTCCGCACTTCCATTGCCAGGGGGTGGGGGTGGGGGGTGGGCGGGGAACTAAGATCTCACAAGCTGCACGGTGCAGCCAAAAAAAAAAAAAGGTTCCACAACCCGCTCCTCAGGTTCGATTAATTTGCTAGAGCAGCTCACAGAACTCAGAGAAACGTTTTACTTACTAGATTGCCGGTTTATTATATAAACCAGGATAAAACAGGTAAAGGAAATGCATAACGCAAGGTATGGAAAAAGCATATGGGATGCCCATGCCTTCTCCCAGCGCCACCCTCTTCCCACATCTCCACCAACCTGGAAGCTTTCCAAACACTGTCCTGGATTTTTATTACAGGACTTCATTACACAGGCGTGATTGACTAAATCTTTTGCCATTGGTCCCCCCTCCCCTCCTAGAAGGTCCAAGGGGGGAAGAGAAAGTTCCAACCCTACAAACACAAACAACCCTTGGCAACCAGCCCTATCCTTAGGCAACATAAGGGGATTCCAAAAGTTGCCTCGTGAACATAGCAAAACACCGTTCTCTCTCTCATCACTTAGGAAATTCCAAGGGGTTTAGAAGCTCAGTCATAAAAAACAGGACAAAGCCCAAATACATATTCCTTATTATAATTCACATCATAATTCATAACATCCCAGTCCCGATATACAAATTATCTTTATCAGCATGCCGTAGAAACTACAAAGTATGTATTTGCCTATATAAAATTTTAAATTAAGAAAAAAGTCATAACATTACCGTATCGAACTTGGATCTGCCGGCCTCCCTGCAAAGCCAATTTACTGACACGGGGACGTGGTGAGGGAAAGTACCGCATTTACTTCAGGGCACCTAGGAAGGAGAACAGGTAGCTCATCCTCAAAAGAACTGAACTCCCAGATGGCTTTCAGGGAATGGTTTTTAAAGGTGACATTTGGGGTGAGGGTTGCAGAGGGCATGACTTTTTTCTGATTGGTTGCTGGTGAGGTAACAGGGTGGTGTTTCAGATATCTTGATCATCAACCTTCTGGTTCCAACCAGTCTGGGGTCTACATGTTTGTGGTTGGCATGTAGTCACCATCCTCCACCTGGGCTGGGGTCTTATTTTCTGCAGAGCAATTCAAAGATACGCATCAGATTGTTATATGTATCCCTTGAGAGGAACTAAGACTCTTCTATTGCTGCACTATTGCTTTTGGACTACTTTTCCTGAGTTTCTGCATTCCCTCACCTCCCTAATTAGCAACTGTTAGATTCTGCTCTTTGGAAGTCAGGGGAGGCCTAGGAGTCTAAAGCTTTTTTCTAACAAACAAGAAACCATGGGACACAGAGGGGCTTTTGTACCTAGGAGGGCCCCACAGAGTCCGGCTCAGTTTCAATAAAGTCAAAAGACTGGGAAACATACATATGAGAGAAATGGACGTTTCCTCTAATGTACAAATCTCTCTCACAAATTTATAGTGGAGAGAAGACAAACCAATAGAAAAAAAGGGCAAAGGATTGAAGGGGAGCAAAATTTGCCACCCTAAAACATCTCTTTGGCATGTGGATTATTTCAAGCTGAAAACAATCAAGGCCCAAAAGACTCAAGGAGAAACTTTGACCTTCCCCCCTTAGCTGCCTAAAGAATTTAGATAAAGGGCCAGTTCCCAGAATAGAGCTGTCACCAGAGATCTCTGCAAAGAGTATGGGCTGAGTGTGGTGGGGAAACTCGGCAGGGCCTGGAGATCAGAGTCCACTCTGGGTCCCATTGTCTCTGCACAGCCCAGCAAACATCTGTTTGCCATTCACTTTTCCATTTCCTTGCGAATTGCGTTCCTCCCCTTTGAGGTCCCAAATCACTACCCACAGCCTCTTCTTTTGTCTTTAGCTGAAGATGGTATTTAAGGCCAGGGCTTCAGCCATTTGGGTGAGTTACTCAGTTTTTCTGGGTGTCTCCCATGTATACATGTTATTAAATTTTTGTTTGATTTTCTCCTGTTATCTATATCATGTCACATCAATTCTTAGACTATCCAGAAGAACTAGAAGGGTAGAGGGAAATTTCTTCCTCCCCAACAGGAAAACATAATTCCCAGTCAATGAATACCCACACACAGAATGCCAAATACCGCCAATTAAAGAATTAGAAATTAAAGTACCATTGTTCATCCATCAGATTGTCAAAGATTTAAGAGATTGATCATACCCATGTGACATTGTGATTTATAATAAGAAATATATATTTGGTCTTCATCCTGTTCATGGCACAAAGCTCCCTTGGAATTTCCTAAATGTTGAGCACAGTAAGTGTCTTTTGTTATGTTTATGAGGTGACTTTTGGAATCCCCGTAGGTAACATAAAGGTGAAGTCTGGCTACCAGGAATATCAACCTGTGATTAGAAGCCTGGAACTTTCAGTTCAGCCCCTGACCTTGGGGAGAGAAGATGGAGAAAACTGAGTTCAATCACGGATGGCCAATCATGCCTATGTAATGATGCCTTCATAAAAACTCAAAAGGTGGGGTTTCTGAGAGCTTTCATATTGGTGAGCCAGAGAGTAACCATATCCCTGGAGAGCAGTGCACCCCAAACTCCACTGGGACAGAAGCTTCTCTGTTTAGGACCCTTCCAGGTCTTGCCATATGTATCTCTTCATCTGGCTGTTCATTTGTGTCCCTTTATTTTTTTTGGCCGCGCCACAGGACATGCGGGATCTTAGTTCCAGGACCAGGGATGAAACCTGTGCCCCCTGCAGTGGAAGCAAGGATTCTTAACCACTGGATGACCAGGAAGTCCCAGCATTTGTATCCTTTAATATCCTTCATAATAAGCCAGATATCTAGTAAGTCAACCGACTTCCTGAATACTGTGAGTTGCTCTAGCAAATTAATCAAACCCCAGGAGTGGGTCAAGGGAACCTCCAATTCATACCCAGTTGGTCAGAAACATAGGTAGCAACCTGGACTTTCAATTGGCATCCGAGGTGGGGGCAGTCTCGCGGGACTGAGTCCTTAACCAGCGGGATCTGACACAAGATAGTATCAGAATTGAGAATCAGAGAATTGCTTTCTGTGTGGAAAACCCACGCAGTTGGTGTCAAAAGTGCAGTAGAAAAGCAGGGTGAGAGTAAAGGAAAGACACAGAGAACTGTGTTTTTCCATTATCCAGTGTTAGCAAGGATGTAGGAAAACTGGAATTTCACTTTTTTTTCTTGGATACATTCTTCTGGATCACTTTATCCTCTTTCTCCAAACTAATTACTTTCTGTTACCCTGGGATCTCCCTTCACTATCATCCTGGGATTTTTTTTTTTGTCTTCTCTTCTGTGTTGAATTACTTGTGTCCTGAATTCCAAGCATTCTCTTTTTATGGTTTAGTCCCTCGTTCTGATGTAGTGAATCCTCCATTGGCTTCCTGAGAAAGCATGGGAAATGATTTTTTTGGATACTTTGCATGTTGAAAATGTCTTTATTCACAACTTACTCTAGATAGCTTGGCCGACTGTAGAAGTCAGCTGAGAAACATTTTATCTCCAGAATTTTAAAAGTATGGGTCAAGCTTCTTCTAGATTTCAAATGCTCATCTTGAGAAGTCTGACAATAATCTTTTTATCTTTTGCATGTAACACCCCCTGCCTCACCCCCAAGCTGTTAGGATTCTCTTTTTAAACATATGTTGAAATTTCACGTGGTTGATGTGCATTAGTGTGGGTCTTTTCTCATGTAGAAAGCTGGACGCTAGGAATTTGCTCACCTTCAGTCTGTAAAATCACATTTTTTGGTTCTAAATTCTATGGAATTCAAACCAAGCAAATAAAGCAGAAAATCTACAAGGTACTGAAAAATCTAAAAGAGGTAAGTAGTGCCATTTTGAAGTTAGATTTTGAGAATGGAGTTAGATTTTTGATTGTGGCAGGTAATGAAACCGAGTGGGGCCCTGTGAGGCTCCCAGGCATGGAGCCTCTTTTTTTGGCCCCCGATTTCTTGTAGGCAAGACTCCAGCCTCCACGACCTATGCTGAGTTCCAAAGGGTGGATTCAAACAGTTGCTAATCAAGGGAGGAACAGCCAGGAAACCACCTGAGGCGAGATTAAAGGGACCAGAGAAGCTCATCAAGATTAGGAGACTGACCACCTGAGACCCTGCACACACCCTCATCTTGTCAGCAGCCCAGCCTTGGGTAATACTGTTATAAAACTTCTCACTACCCTCTCCAAGTTGGGACACATAGTCTTTTGAGGCAGGAGCCAACTGTGTCCCCCTTTGCCTGGTAGAGTACTGAACAATAAAGCTATCCTTTTCTGTTTCACCCCAAACTCTCTCTCCAAGATTTAATTTGGCCCTGGTGTACAGAGAAGCTGAGCTTTCAGCATCAGTAACAAATTACTTTTTTTTTTAACTGTAGGACAGTTGTAATACCAATTTTCCCATTATCTCAAGTGGCTATGTATCCCGTTGCATTCACTGGGACTTTACTTTTCTGGGTGCTGCAATTATCTTAAAGTTTCCCTCAGCTGTTGATGGCAGAGGGATAACTGCCATAACTAGAGAGAGCATAATTAGAATATTTGTCTATTAAAGAAAGAAACTTTATTTCAGCTACTCTGATGGTTGGCTAATTTCCTGACTTCCACAAAGCATGGACAACGAGTAAGGATTTCTTTCTTTTTTTTTTTTTTGCGGTACACGGGTCTCTCACTGTTGTGGCCTCTCCCGTTGCGGAGCACAGGCTCCAGACGCACAGGCTCAGCGGCCATGACTCATGGGCCCAGCCGCTCCGTGGCATGTGGGATCTTCCTGGACCGGGGCACGAACCCATATACCCTGCATCGGCAGGCAGACTCTAAACCACTGCGCCACCAGGGAAGCCCGAGCAAGGATTTCTTGATTCAGCCTAGTCTCCAGCTTCACCTGATTTTTGAAAGTTTGCTTGGGCAGAACTTTCACACCTATAATAGACCTGCCATCGGTCAAACATTTGCAGTTTTGTTAATACTTTAAATCTGTATCACTTCTGCAGGAAGTGGGTTTCCTTCCTAGGTTTTTCAGTTTCCTTACAGATGTTCTCCATTTCTCAAAGTGTGTTTCATGGAACTCTATTTTTACATGAGTTTCAAATATGCATCTTTTTAAAGTAGCTTTAGTTCTTAAGAAGTTGGAAAATTCTGCACAGAATCTCTTAAAGTTTCCTAATATGTATTTAAAAAATAAATGCCCATAAAGAATCTTTAAGAGAGTCTAGTCACCACAGAATGCAATTTAGCAATACAGGCTTAGAAAGTACTTTTGGGGAATTCCCTGGTGGTCCAGCAGTTTGGACTCTGCACTTCCACTGCAGGGGGCACGAATGCAATTCTTGGTTGGGGAATTAAGATCCCGCACACCCTGTGCCAAAAATAAAAGCATTTATTTGATGAAATATCAAACAAATATTCACCATGTGCTTTATGTCAGTGAATAACACTGTGATTGCACTAATATTTCAGTTGCAAAATAGAAGCACACCTCCATCTTCTGCAACCTCCGTGTTCAATCAGTCACCCTTCTTGGGGACTTCCCTGGTGGCACAGTGGTTAAGAATCCACCTGCCGGGCTTCCCTGGTGGCGCAGTGCTTGAGAGTCCGCCTGCCGATGCAGGAGACGCGGGTTCGTGCCCCGTTTCGGGAAGATCCCACATGCCGCGGAGCGGCTGGGCCCGTGAGCCATGGCCGCTGGGCCTGCGCGTCTGGAGCCTGTGCTCCGCAAATGGGAGAGGCCACAACAGTGAGAGGCCCGC
>NW_006797390.1:2471321-2471745 GCF_000442215.2 Lipotes vexillifer
TCCACCTGCCAATGCAGGGGACACAGGTTCGAGCCCTGGTCTGGGAAGATCCTATATGCCATGGAACAACTAAACCCGTGCGCCACAACTACTGAGCCTGTGCTCTAGAGCCCACATGCCATAACTACTGAAGCTCACGTGCTGCAACTACTGAAGCCCGGGCACTTAGAGCCTGTACTCTGCGATATGAGAAGCCACCGCAATGAGAAGCCCATGCGCTGCAATGAAGCGTAGCTCCCGCTCGCTGCAACTAGAGAAAGCCCGCACGCAGCAATGAAGACTCAATGCAGCCAAAAAAATAAAAATAATTTAAAAATTTAAAAAAAAAAAAAAAAGCCTTCCCTGGTGGTGCAGTGATTAAGAATCCGCCTGCCAATGCAGGAGACAAGGGTTTAGGCCCTGGTCCGGGAAGATCCCAAGCGCC
>NW_006797390.1:2473792-2474462 GCF_000442215.2 Lipotes vexillifer
CACCTGCCAATGCAGGGGACACAGGTTCGAGCCCTGGTCTGGGAAGATCCTATATGCCATGGAACAACTAAACCCGTGCGCCACAACTACTGAGCCTGTGCTCTAGAGCCCACATGCCATAACTACTGAAGCTCACGTGCTGCAACTACTGAAGCCCGGGCACTTAGAGCCTGTACTCTGCGATATGAGAAGCCACCGCAATGAGAAGCCCATGCGCTGCAATGAAGCGTAGCTCCCGCTCGCTGCAACTAGAGAAAGCCCGCACGCAGCAATGAAGACTCAATGCAGCCAAAAAAATAAAAATAATTTAAAAATTTAAAAAAAAAAAAAAAAGCCTTCCCTGGGGGGGCAGGGATTAAGAATCCGCCTGCCAATGCAGGAGACACGGGTTTGAGCCCTGGTCCGGGAAGATCCCACATGCCGTGGAGCAACTAAGTTCATGCGCCACAACTACTGAGCCTGTGCTCTAGAGCCCGCAAGCCACAACTACTAAAGCCCACACGCCTAGAGCCCATGCTCTGCAACAAGAGAAGCCACCGCAGTGAGAAGGCTGTTCACCTCAACAAAGAGTAGCCCCTGCTCACAGCAACTAGAGAAAGCCCGTGCGTAGCAACAAAGACCCAACACAGCCAAAACTAAATAATTTAAAAAAAAAAAAAAAAAAAAAAAA
>NW_006797390.1:2474472-2491415 GCF_000442215.2 Lipotes vexillifer
CAGACCATTTGCATCTGGAGTCTGCACTCTTTATCACTTCACCATACTTTCTCTTTTGAGACCCTTTCACCTGGAAGGGCCATCCTTGTCCCTCTGATTTATCTAAAGATTACCTGTGGGTAACATGTGCCATGCTTTTGGCCACTCTGTCTAATTGGGGGATTTCCCACCTCAAGTGTGGAAGGCAGGGACTTCCCTGGTAGCACAGTGGTTAAGACTCCCCACTCCCAACGCAGGGGGTGCGGGGTTCAATCCCTCGATCCCTGGTCAGGGAACTAGATCCCACATGCATGCCACAACTAAGGAGGCGGCGAGCCGCAACTAAGGAGCCCACCTGCCACAACTAAGGAGCCTGCCTGCCACAACTAAGAGCCGGTGCAACCAAATAAATAAATAAATATTAAAGAACCACTCTGCTAAGTCACTCCCAAATTCCTGATGCAGAAACTGTGAGATAATAAATGTGTCTTGAGTAAGCCACTAGGTTTTGGGGTGATTTGTTATACACCAATAGATAACTAATTCAATAGAAAGAAATAGAAGTTTCTGGCTTCAATCTTCCTTTTCCTTAAGCCATAATCATCCAGATTTTATAGATGTGTAAATTTTTTTTAAATTTATTTTTATTTATTTATTTTTGGCTGCTTTGGGTCTTTGTTGCTGCGCACAGGCTTTTCTCTGGTTGCTGCGAGCTGGGGCTACTCTTCGTTGCGGTGCGCGGACTTCTCACTGTGGTGGCGTCTCTCATTGCGGAGCACGGGCTCTAGGCGCACAGGCTTCAGTAGTTGTGGCACACGGGCTCAGTAGTTGTGGCTCACAGGCTCTAGAGCACAGGCTCAGTAATTGTGGCGCACGGGCTTAGTTGCTCTGCGGCATGTGGGACCTTCCCGGACCAGGGCTCGGACCAGCGTCCCTTGCATTGGCAGGCGGATTCTTAACCACTGCACCACAGGGAAGCCCTAGATGTGTAAATTTAAGGCTCAGACAAGTTAATATACTCATTCAAGTTTACACCGTTTAAATGACAGGGCTATGAACATTTTGGGGTTTTCTGACATGCAGACAGTGTTCTTTGTACTCTCTCATGTTACCTTTAATACCTACAAATAATTTATTTTTTGATAACTGACTGCTATAGATGACAGGTCCTCTATTAGCCACTAACCTAGGCACTGTTGATATAAAGGTGGATGAGGCAAATTAAGTGGATTCAGTATGAAGCAGAACTGGGAGATGATGG
Organism: Lipotes vexillifer; assembly: GCF_000442215.2. Taxonomy (NCBI): domain Eukaryota; kingdom Metazoa; phylum Chordata; class Mammalia; order Artiodactyla; family Lipotidae; genus Lipotes; species Lipotes vexillifer. The sequence goes on from NW_006797390.1 coordinate 2,475,713, forward strand.
AATAGTACAGGGATCATTTTGATGAGAGTTGTGGATGTGAGAAGGCTCAGAAGAACAGAAAGTAAAAGCATCAGAAGTATTTTGGCAAGAGAGAAGTTTCAATATTGAGAAAATTTATATCTACCTCAAATTAGTCAAGGGTCAAACCAGATTTATCTTTCTTCTAGAAATATAGTGATCATAGGCATATAATTATTTAATGTTATCTATTTATTTCAAATTTTAGGTCCTTCCTATATTGTCCCATAATTTTATCATGTAGTTCTTACGTTGCTTATCATTCACATTTTTATGACTTAACCATACCACCTTCCCAAATCATAAATTTAATAGTCAAATTAGTAAAAACTATTTTCGCGGGCCTCTCACTGTTGTGGCCTCTCCCGTTGCGGAGCACAGCCTCCGGACGCGCAGGCTTAGCGGCCATGGCTCACGGGCCCAGTCGCTCCGTGGCATGTGGGATCTTCCTGGGGACCGGGGCACGAACCCATGTCCCCTGCATCGGCAGGTGGACTCTCAACCACTGTGCCACCAGGGAAGCCCAGTAAAAACTTTTAAAGCAAGAATAAAATGACAAAAGGTAAGGGATTGGGGTGCCGAGCTTGGAGGAATACGTTCCATATGAGACAAAGCAACAGATGTAGTATATGAAACTTGGCTCTCAGCCTCCTGAGAACGAAAACAAATGAGTCTTCACAGAGCACAGGGAGATCAGCTCGGTGCTCTGTGACCACCTAGAGGGGTGGGATAGGGAGGGTTGGGGGGAGGGAGACGCAAGAGGGAGGAGATATGGGAACATATGTATATGTATAACTGATTCACTTTGTTATACAGCAGAGACTAACACACCATTGTAAAGCAATTATACTCCAATAAAGATGTAAAAAAAAAAATAATAATGGTTTGTGGGACTTCCCTGGTGGTCCAGTGGTTAAAACTCCATGCTTCCAATGCAGGGGGTGCGGGTCAGGGAACAACCCCGGTCGGGGAACAAAGACTTCACCTGCCACATGGCAAAAAAAAAAAAAAAAAAAAAAAATGGTTTAAAAAAAAAAAAAAAGTAATGGTTTGCACTATTCTTCCTGTATAATAAAAGAAAATACATGTGAGAAACTGCATCCTGTCTTTGAAGGGTTTTTTTCCTAATATCCATTTTTTATAAGAACGAGTAAATGGTATCTTTCACAAAAGTTGTTTTTCTTTCTTTTTTTTGGTCTTGCAGCAAGGCTCCCAGCAGAAAAAAGCACAGAGTCCATGGGGTCCTAACCACTGGACCACCAGGGAATTCCCATCACAGCAGTTTTTAAAAATGCATAGACAGTCTTCAAACAGACATCTAACAAGGTGCCAGCCCCTACTTATGCCCCCCAGAGAAGACTGCCTTATCCCCATGCCAACCCAGGAAGGCAAGCCAGGCAAATGACTGACCAGCCTTAGCCCATTATGAAAAGCGATCATGTTCTGGTTACCAGCATATCCTGAATGCCAAGGAAAGGAAAAAAAACAGCACACTGCCTTTTAGTTTCATTTCTGCCGTGGTATTGCCTATCTGACCCTGGCCATAATGTTTCTGTTTCCTGGTTTCCTCCTTGTACAGACACGTCATGTGTTCACCAAACCCCATTTCCTCTCCTTCCAGGGCACATGGCTGGACTGTGTTTTGTAGCCTCCCTTAAAGCTGGGTGGGGTCACTGGTCTGATTTTGGCTTAGAGGAATCAGGTCAGAAGTGATGTTTGCCATTTCCAGTCCTTGATTCTAAAAAAACCCTTTCACGCTGCTTTAACGCTTTCATTCTCTGTGCGCCTCTGTCTCCCTCTCTCCCCTGTGGGCCAGCTGAGTGTAGAGAATTCAGGAGAGGACTTCAAGGCCATAGGAGATGGTGGAGTCACCAGGTGGTAGAAAATGAGGTCCCTGAGTAACCACAGAAAGCAAAAACGTTCCACCCAAATGACGTTAGCCTTGCAACGGGAGCGAGAAATAACCCTTTTCTGTATTTAGATGCTACTTTGTCCTTTGTTTCCCTTTAGCGTCTTCTGAGAAATTGGCTCCATGGAATTATTTGTCCTGAAGTCACAGCAAGTGTCCCTTCAGGTCAAACCCAAAGATGGCCTCCGATGATTCTCATCTCCTGGGATTCAAGTCCTTGTGTGGTTCCCCCCACCCAGCATTGAATTGTAGCTGTGGCCAGTGTGACCCGAGAACACCGCAGAAGAAATAGTGTATGATTCCAAGACATGGCAATTTCTGCCCTGGTCTGTCTCAGGCCACTTGCTCTGTAGGAAGCCAGCCACAAAGTCATGAGGACTTTCAAGCAGCCCCGTGCAGAGGCCTGCATGATGAAAAACTGAGACTTCCCACCATCCACGGATGCCCACTCGCAGCCACGTGCGTGTGCCACCTGGGAAGCACATTCTGTAGCCTCTGTCAAGGCTGGAGATGACTGCAATCCTGGCTGACAGCTTGGCAGCTACAATCCTGGCTGACAGCTTGGCAGCAACCTCCTGAGATATCCTGAGACACCAACACACTAAGTGACTCCTGAATTCCTGACCCAGAGAAACTGTGACATAGTAAATATTTATTGTTGTTTTAAGCCTGCAAAGTAGTGGGGTAATTTGTGATACAGCAGTAGATAACACTATCTGTGATACTGTTATTTGTGAAAATTTCTATATTCTTTTGTTTTAATCTCTTTTCCCCCCAGTATTATTGAATATAATTGAGACATAACATTGTATCTTTTTTAAGTAATTAATTTATTTATTTGTTATTATTTTGGGCTGTGTTGGGTCTTTGCTGTGATGCGTGGGCTTCTCATCGTCGTGGGTTCTCTTGTTGCAGAGCACGGGCTCTAGGTGCGCGGGCTTCAGTAGTTGTGACCCACGGGCTTAGTTGCTCCGCAGCAACTCTGGAATCTTCCCGGACCAGAGATCGAACCTGTGTCCCCTGCATTGGCAGGTGGATTCTTAACCACTGTGCCACCAGGGAAGCCCAACTAAGTTAAGGTGTACAACGTAATGATTTGATATATGTATATACTGCAGAATGATTACTACAATAAGGTAAGTTAACACGTTCATCAATGCACAGACTTACACCTCTTTGTGTGTGGCAAGAACATTTAAGATCTACTCTTAGAAAATTTCAATTGCACAATACAGTATAAACTATAATCACCATGCTGTACCTTATATCCCCAGAATTTGTTCATCTTAAAACTGAAAGTTTGTCCGGGAATTCCCTGGCGGTCCAGTGGTTAGGACTCTGCGCTCTCACTGCCGAGGGCCGGGTTTAATCCTTAGTTGGAGAACTAAGATCCCACAAGCCACGTGGTGTAGCCAAAAAAAAACAAAACTGAAAGTTTCTACCCTCTGACCACTTTCACTCCTGTCCCTGGCAACCATTAATCTTGTCTCTTTCCATGAGGTCAGATTTTTTTTATGAGTCCACATATTAGTGAGATCATATAGTATTTGTCTGTCTCTGACTTATTTCAAATAGCAAAATGCCTTCAAGTTTCTTCTATGTTGTTGCAAAGGGCAGGATTTTCTTCTTTTTTATGGCTATATAATATTCCATTGTGTGTGTGTATATATGTATATATACCACAACTTCTTTATCCATTCATCTGTTGGTGGATACTTAGATTGTTTTCATGTCTTGGCTATTGTAAATAATGCTACAATGAACACAGAAGTGCAGATATTTCTTTGAGAAAATGATTTCATTTCCTTCAGATACATAAGGATTGCTTTGGCTATTCAGGGTCTTCTGTTGTTCCATGTGAAATTTAGGATTTTTCTTTCATTTCTGTAAAAAATGCCATTGGAATCTTGATAGGGACTGCATTGAATTTATAGATGGCTTTGTATAGTAGGGACATTTTAACAATATTATTTCTTCCATCCACGACCATCGGATGTCTTTCCATTTATTTGTGTCTTTTTCAATCTCTCTTGTAGATTTCAGTGTACAGATCTTTCACCTCCTCGGTTAAACTAATTCCTAAGTATTTTATCATTTTTCATGCTACCATAAATGGGATTGTTTTTAAATTTCTTTTCCAGATAACAGGTTGTTAGTGCATAGAAATGCAAACTTAAAATTTCTCGATTCTAATGGTACTCACTCTTTAGTGGGTTATCAGTTCCTGTTCATGAAACAGTATATACTCTATTCATCTCCAAGTCATAGGAAGTTGTATCAACCCTGTATGTAAAAGGATATGGGGTGGAATCATTTGGTAATGGCAATTTTGAGGAATAAGTCTGAACAAGGTCAGCTGATTCTGACATCTTGAAATATTTAAACAGGGAGGGAGACCCTGAAATAAAAAAGAAGTTAGGGTAATATTTCACAAACATTTCAAAACATCATTTGAAAGACCACTGAACTACTTGCAAGAGAATACAAGTGGGACACATACATTCCTTCAATAAGATGACACACACCAATAAGGGAAAGAAGAATTGTGCAATTTGGTGTAACAAGTATGTGCTGTAACAACAACAGTAATGATGATGATGAAATCTAACTCCTATGGAGTCCACATATATCTTAGACCAGTTTATCCGTTCCTTTCTCCCACTTATTTCCCACAAAGAGATTGTCTTGTTCTCACATTTTTAAAGATGTCAGATAAATAACTAAATGTCAATATAAATGGCAAAGTGATGGTGAGAAGTGTATGTGTCAACGTAATCAGGAGAGAAGTCTGAAGATGGATGCTTCTTTTGGCATCAGAATCTTTTTCCCTTATAGTAACTTACTAGAATTATGCAGTGGAGTTCCAGTACATACAGCTTCAGCAACAGAGGCGGGTATCTTGGCCAGTGGGCTTCTTCCCCAGGTGGGTAGTTGACAAAATTCCTCCAGCAGTAATCATACTCTAAGGAAACACAAATCTCGGTTCAGTCAACACATACAACAGAAAGTTAAAGAGAGCCCAATTTAAAAATAATAATAATTATTATTGTTATTGTTATTAAATAATAATACTATGGGGCTTCCCTGGTGGCGCTGTGGTTAAGAATCCTCCTGCCAATGCAGGAGACACGGGTTCAAGCCCTGGTCCGGGAAGATCCCACATGTCACGGAGCAACTAAGCCCGTGCACCACAACTACTGAGCCTGTGCTCTAGAGCCCGTGAGCCACAACTACTGAGCCGGCGCGCCTAGAGCCTGTGCTCCGCAACAAGAGAAGCCACCACAATGAGAAGCCCGCACACCACAACGAAGAGTAGCCCCCGCTCGCCACAGCTAGAGTAAGCCCGCACACAGCAACGAGGACCCACCACAGCCAAAAATAAATAAATAAATAAATAAACTTATTTTTTTAAAAATACAATATATATAAAATCTCTCTGGCCTATTTATTGCTGGAGAAGGGCTAGGCTCTTCCAGAATCCCTTAAAGGAACTCAGCAGTTCATTTGAAGATGGCACAGAGGCCATAGTGACAGGAGTGGGGAAAGGAGTCATATCTTTAATGTTTTCCTTGCTATGAATTACAGACCTGGTCCTTTCTCCTGTTATTTTGGACTTTTAACTTCTGAGACCTCCAGTCTGGGCTAATCAGTCTCCTGGCCTAGAAACATATCACCACCACCACAGTCTCTAATAAACACTTAAGATTCCTGGTTTATTGTTTTCACCTGGGGGTCCCATAATCTGGATAGTCACACCGCTGTGAATCAGGTCTCTGAGTCCTTGCCGGTTTTGCGGATCCATGTGCTGGAAAAGCCGTGCTACGTAAATAATCAGGGTCACTCTAGGATGCTGATTCAAAAATTCCCGAATAGCCTTGGAGCATTCCCAGCAGGGACTCCAGGACAAGAACCAGATGATGCAGCAGCTGACGGATGGCTGAAAACGTCTTTCTGAAGTAATTTTTTCTATAACATTGCGTTCAACATGCTTGGTGGTGTTTTTGCTCGAGTGTCGCCAGACGTGCTGGCTCTTGCCCCACTTGATTTCATAGAGCAGACGGGTCTCTTTACAGAGTTCTCGGGGGTCAAAGGAGACTTCAAATTCCCAGGGTTCAATTCTTCTCCTGAAATATAAAAAAGCACCCCTGTGTTGTTATGTCATCATTTGAGGGACCCTAGAAATAATTTCATCTTCTCCTTCTGGACCAGGCAGATCTAAAACATGACATCTCATGGACTTCCCTGGTGGTCCAGTAGGTAAGACTCTGTGCTCCCAATGTAGGGGGCCGGGGTTCGATCCCTGGTCAGGGAACTAGATCCCTCATGCATGCCGAAACTAAAAGCCCGCATGCCCCAACTAAAGACCTCGCGTGCCACAACTAAGACCCTTCACAGCCTAAATAAATAAATATTTAAAACATGACATCTCAGGAAACTTCTTTTTTTCTATTCTGTATCTCAAAGTTATCTGGGGAGGTCCATTTGGATTATTAAATTTTCTCTCACAAACATAGTGAAGAGATTTTTCCCAGCTCAGGTTATTTGGTTACCACTCTCTGTACCATTGCTTGGTGGTCTTGAATTCAGGTATAAGTGTGTCCTTGTTCCTCTTTTAAACTTTTCTCATTATATTCTAATATTATTTTATTTTATTTTTTTCTTTTACTTTATTTATTTTTGGCCATGCTGTGCGGATTGCAGGATCTTATTTCCCCAACCAGGGATTGAACCCATGCCCTCGGCAGTGAAACTGCCAAGTCCAAACCACTGGACCACCAGGGAATTCCCTCTAATCTTTCTATCTCACACTTAGAGGTGACCTGTCCCACTCATTAATCTTCACTGTTCCTCAGTGGACTCTAGCTAGATTTTTTTCAGGTGTGGAAGCCTCAAATTGCCAAGAGGATTCTATTACCAACTCTGATAAGAGACTAATTTAGCCTCAGGATTCTTCCACATTCAATTCTGTATACTATTTCCTCAAAAGAAATAAATTCAAATTTCTCTCAAGGGCATCTTTAGATACCCACCCTCATTGTGGGTCAAAGCTGTGACTCAGAATTATTCTGAGAACTCTTCCTTGCAATATGGTTGAGTCATAAGTTTATTACATCGTCATATTTTCCACTCATTCCTAAAGAATCACTTCATTTATTATGTAAATCAATCCTTCTGCCCACCCATCATGAGGTAATATGTTCCCTGACAAAAGTCTCCCTGTTATAAAAATAGGTCTAGGTGACAGGGAGGCAAGACCCAGCCTCCCCAGATGCCTTTACTTGTTTTTGTTTTTTTTTGAAAACTGTGCAAAATGTTCATTTATTATGTCCATCATTCTACAAACATTTATTGAAAATCTAGTATGTGCTCTGCTATGTGTTCTAAAACCTGGGGATACAGCCATGAACAAAATAAAACCAATCTCTGCTCTCCTGGAGCTTGAAAAATAGAAAAACATAGGTGTAGGTGGTGGTCCAGTAGTTAGGACTCCGTGCTTCCACTACTAGGGAGCTGGGTTCAATCTCTGGTCGGGGGACTTAGATCCCCACAAGCCAGGTGATGTGGCCAAAAAAAAAAAAAGTCTAGAAAATGGGCATAGAGTATAGAATAAGAAGATGAAATCAAAGTGACAAATGAGTTCACTGGACTTTTCACTAATGCCTATGAAAACCTGTGATTTAAAGAGAGAAGAACAATAGTAAGACGATAACAGAACAAAGCTGGAAGGTAATTTTTTTTCAACAGAAACCAAAAGCCATAGGAGCAAAGATATAGAAAGCAATAATAAACATAGAGAACAGAGATAGAAAAAGCAAAAGAAAGAATGGGAGTGTGGAATAAGTAAGGAACAATAAGGAAAGCTATAGTCTTCCAGCTCTTAAATATCCATCTATTCTTGGTTGAATTAAATGTGCACTATGATAGTATAATTCTTACCTCGAGGTAGCGTCTCCAGCTGAAGGACCTGTTGACCAACAGATAATCATGTCAGATAACACCCATATACAAATTGAATTACTAAGAAAAAATGCTCTTTTCTTCTAACCCACAGACCATATCAGAAAATGCAGTTAAAAGATTTTCTCCTGGGACTTCCCTGGCGGTCCCGTGGTTAAGACTCCCCACTTGTTTCCACTGCAGGGGGTGAGGGTTGGATCACTGGTTGGGGAACTAAGATCCCTCAAGCCACGTGGGCAAAAAAAAAAAAATCTCTCCTGGATTAATTGGATTGGACAAGGTCATTGCATCAAGAAAAGCAAGATTTTTTTAAGGGCTCTGCTGAAATTTATTTGCCCAATACCAAACCAGGTAATCCTCTTTAAGGCTCCAAAAAGAAAGAGGGAAAGTCACCCTTCAGAGGATCTTAGGTGTAAATTATGTGCCCCAATAGAATCCTGTACCTCCTTCTTCATAGCAATGATCATGTTATATTATGATTTTGCCTAATTACATGCCTATAGTAACACGTGTAAATTATGTGAGATATGGATTATACATATCTTGTTTCAGACCCTATCACACTGCCTGAAACATGTTGGTTAGCAATAGATACTTATTGAACAAATGAATGAAATTCACCACTATCTGCTATGGATTATTAACAATAATACTATGCAGAGGGACTGGATCTCTCATACGTTGCTGGTGGGAATATAAATTGGCATAGCCACTCTGGGAAACAGTTTGCAGCTTCTTAGAAAAAAATCTAAAAATGCAACTACCGTACAACCCAGCAATTGCCCTGCTGGGCACGTGTCTCAGAGATAGGAAAATTTAGGTTCACACAAAAGCCTGTACACAAATGTTCATATCAGCTTTATTTGTAATATCAAAAACTGGAATGAGCTCAGATGTCCATGAAGTTTGAGACACTGAGTATAAGGTACCCACCTGATACCCCTTCTGGGTGGGTCAAAGAGAGACACAAAATTCACTGCTCCCTCTGAGGGTAAAGTGGCTGCCCTGTCTCCCAGCCAAACTTATCTCTGAGGAGCAGTTTTTGAACCACAAGACCTTCAAAACAGAAGATGCCAAGGCTTCTGTGTGTGTGTGTGTGTGTGTGGTGAGGGGTCCAGATTGTGTCACTGAAGCATAACAATTATTTTGGTCTGAAGACATTTGAAAATAAACTCCCCTCCACGCGCCCCCACCCCACAATCCCTTATTTTCCTACAGGCAGAGCCTCCCAAAAGAACTCAGAAGAAATCAATTGTCATAAATCCCGTCCTTTGGGGCAACCAGGGGAGATTGACTCTTACCAATTGAGACACCCACTCAGACACTGTCACGAACTAGTCTGTCTCCATCTATTCTCCTAACGGCCCGTCTATCTTTCCTAAAAGTCATTTGTTTTCCCATTAGTGCTCTTCTCCCTCTCCACTTCCTCTATTAAGATAGTAGATAGGGGCTTCCCTGGTGTCGCAGCGGTTGAGAGTCCGCCTGCCGATGCAGGGGACGCGGGTTCGTGCCCCGGTCCGGGAAGATCCCACATGCCGCGGAGCCGCTGGGCTCGTGAGCCATGGCCGCTGAGCCTGCGCGTCCGGAGCCTGTGCTCTGCAACGGGAGAGGCCACAGCGGTGAGGGGCCCGTGTACCGCAAAAAACCCCCCAAAACCCCCAAAAAAACATAGAACAGTACAGCCAGTATTTACTAAGTTCCTGTCATATGGCCAGAGTTGTAGTAAGTTCTGTGGAGGATTCTTCATTGCCACCGTCATAGTACCTAACATTTATTGAGTGCTTTCCCTGTGCCAGACACTGTGCTAAGCATTTTACACGCATCACCTCATCTAACTCTCACAAAAACCATACATGGTGGTTACTGCGATATCCCTATTATACAGATGAGGAAACTGAGGCCCAGGGAGATTATGAAATTTACCCATGATCACTGAGCTCCTAGTGGCAGAGTTAGGACTACCTTTCTCAGAGCCCATGCTCTTAACAGCTACTCTGGATGAAAGAAGTAAAAGATAGGGACCTGTAGATTAGGAAAGTTTATGCTTTTTATGGCAAGGTAAAATTTTAAGCAATAATGTGAAACCATGTATAAACAAGTTCCATTCTTAGTCTTTTCTCTTCCACTTACACATACTCCCTCTAGCCAATCTCATCCAACCTGCTGATTCGAATTCCCATCTCTCAACTGATGAGTGCTGAAGCTAAATCAGCAAGCCCCACCTCTCTTACGACTCCAGACCTGCTTTTCCAACTTCTGCTGGACATGTGCATATTATTGTCCCATAGACACCTCATACTCATTGTGTCTAAAAATAAACTTATGAGATGCTCATTCGATCTGCTCATTTTATTCCAGAATTCGTTAATGGCATTGCTGTCTATGCCCTTCTCCAGAGCACAGGCAACCAGATGATGCCCTTTTTTTCCCCATCATCCTATAGCTGACTTCACTTTATTTTATTTAAAAATTTTGTTGAATTTTTGAATTATATTTATTTTTTATACAGCAGGTTCTTATTAGTCATCAATTTTATACACATCAGTGTATACATGTCAATCCCAATCGCCCAATTCATCCGGGCCCGTGTACCGCAAACAAAAAAAAAAAGTTGGTATATAAGCCATCTTAATTCTAACCGATAGTCCTTGAGTCACATTTTTGTGAATTCCTCTGTGTAATTTTGTCTTTTTTTTTTTTTTGCTAATCTGTCTTTTGTCGGTTTAATTTTTTTTTTTTTGTCGGTTTAATTTGCAGTGCCCCCTCCCAGAACAAAATCTAAGAGGGTAGAGGAAAAGATTTTCTTCCTAAACAATGTGTGTGTGTGTGTGTGTGTGTGTGTGTGTGTGAGATGTCTATTTGTGCATTTGTACTAAATGGAGAGAGACTGTGTATGGCACACTTTCCTGTAGGCGGAAAATGGTTCTAGCTGGGGTGTGAGACCGAAAAGATAAATCAGCAAGATATATAGGAAAGAGGACAGAGTCAGTAAATACTATCCTAAGTGTAACATGAAGAATAGACTTCTCATCCTTAGAAGAATATGCAGGGAATCTGACATGAGATGGAGGAGAAAGCGGATGGCTAACACCTTGGAATGGGCACTTCTCAGACCTTACTTCAGATTGGGGCCTTTGGGACTTCCCTGGCAGTCCAGTGGTTAAGACTTTGCCTTCCAATGCAGGGGGTGAGAGTTCTATCCCTGGTCAGGGAGCTAAGATCCCACATGCCTCGCGGCCAAAAAAAACAAAAGGTAAAACAGAAGCAATATTGTAACAAATTCAATAAAGACTTTAGAAATGGTCCCCATCAAGGGACTTCCCTGGTGGTGCAGTGGTCAAGAATCCACCTGCCAAAGCAGGGGACACAGGTTTGAGCCCTGGTCCAGGAAGATCCCACATGCCGCCTAGCAACTAAGCCCGTGCGCCACAACTACTGAGCCCGCGTGCCACAACTACTGAAGCCTGTGCACCTAGAGCCTGTGCTCCGCAACAAGAGAAGCCACCGCAATGAGAAGCCCGCGCACCGCAACAAAGAGTAGCCCCTGCTTGCAGCAACTAGAGAAAGCCTGCGCGCAGCAACGAAAACCCAACGCAGTCAAAAATAAATACGTAAATAAACAAAACAAAATGAAAAAAAAAAAAAACAAATTGGGGCCTTTGAACCAGCTGGTCTACTCAGAGGGGGCCTTGTAGAAACAGAGGCCATAACTCTATGAGGAGGTGAAACAGCAGTGAAAACTTCAGAAAGAGAGATTGAGATACATTCTCAGTATCTACACATGTGGTGCCAGGCAAAAACACTAGGTACATGACTTGGGGTGGTTTGAGGGATAAAACATACCACCTTCAAGGGAAATTACCCAGATATTTCAATTAAATAAAGTCTTTACACTTTTTCCCAAAATACCAGTCACAAGAGAATTTTAATAGAGGGAAAATATAATGGAGAAAAAATATTGTTTCTTGAAACCTATGACTGACACCTGCATTTTGTCTTATCACATGATGCCCACACTCCTGCAATAGTCTTTTCACTGGCCTCCTTTCTTCCTGTCTTTTCTGCTTTCAGTCAAGACGGCATCAGAATGAGAAGCCTGTGCACTGTAACGAAGACCCAATGCAGCCAAAAATAAATAAATAAATAAATTTATTAAAAACAAACAAAAAATTTGCTTTCTAATCTCACTGCAGGGCTTCCCTGGTGGCGCAGTGGTTGAGAGTCCGCCTGCCGATGCAGGGGACACGGGTTCGTGCCCCGGTCCGGGAAGATCCCACGTGCCGCGGAGCGGCTGGGCCCGGGAGCCATGGCAGCTGAGCCTGCGCGTCCGGAGCCTGTGCTCCGCAGCGGGAGAGGCCACGGCAGTGAGAGGCCCGCGTACCGCAAAAAAATAAATAAATAAATAAATAAATAATCTCACTGCAGATTGTTTCCAAAACCTCTTCTCTGTCTTAACCAATTTATTCTTTCTGTTCCACACACAATCTTTGTAAATTCTCTCAAACTCTCAGGGTCAATTAACCTGGAATCTCCTCCCCTTTGCCAATTCAAATTCTGCCCTTTCAGGATCCAGTTCAAATCCCACCTCATCTGAAAATCATTACCTTCCACAACCTGACTGTTTTTCCTCTCCCACGAATTTTTCTAACATTAAGTAATGGAACCTTAAATTATCCATTAACTTGCCCTTGTGCTATCACTTCTGCTGTTATTTTAAACTTTTATTTAACAGTTGTATTTTTTTTACTTAATTTTTTATTATGGTGAAACAAGCATTGCTTTAGTGCCATCTGATCAAAATCATTTTTGGATGTGAATAGTTGGTATTAATAATAACAACAACAACAACAATAATAAATCCTGTTTAAGAATATTAATATATTAATAAATAGGAAAGTTGGAAAATGTCCAAGGATACAAACAGAAGCAGGACACATATATACGCACGCGCACACACACACACACACACACACACACACACACGCAAGCACACGCACAGAGTTTTTGCATTTTTCAAGAAAATGTAGCTTTCAGGCCCCCGTCCATTTTACCTCTGTCAGAAGCCATGCTGCTCTGTCACTGGACTTTTTCCCCTGGAGCTATATATTGTGCTGCCAGCAACCTGCCTGAACATTGTTTCTGCAGGTGTGACCACTGCCACCTGTTTGGGCAGAGGATGACTCATTCCTGTGTCTCAGGCAGATACTGGGTATCTAGACTGCACAGACAGGTAGCAGTTGAAGAGGGAAGTTGCTGGAGGTTGATAAGAAAGCATACGATGCATGTAATTAATTCTGTAGCATAATTCATTGAGAACATCCATATTTCAAAGTTCTTGCGTGATAACTCGGAATGTAGGAACATTTCCCTTTAAAGTTAAAGCAAGACTGACCCATCATTCTTTATTGGAAAAAAGAGAGGAAGAAGAAAGGGAAGAGAGAACTGGCCTGTTTCTGTGACGTGAATGTTTTCATTGTTACCTAGTGAAGATAGTGAGGCCTTGCCCTTTAGCTGTTATTCATTTCTAACTTCCCCTTATTTTGCTCTTCACCCTAGATTCTGTTGGAAAGGGGAGGGGCGCTATTGGAAGCGAAAGCAAAAGGACTTTGGTCTCTGAGTCAGGTAATTAGTGTACAAGTTTCAGGTGATTTCTGTTGCTTCTTGAAGCTAAGGTTAACGTTAAGCCCAGTCCACTTCCACTTTTTTTCTTCCTTGCGAAAATGAATACTATGCTCCCTATTGCCATTGTCTCCTGTTGCCTGAACCCTGAGTCAATCTCCTCTGGGTTTGAGCACACACACTCCCAGAACTGAGGTCACTCTCAAGACCTAAGTCCCCCTCTAGGGTCTCAAATCTAGAGCCCCTGAACTTTGAGTCTCAAATTCAACGAACCCTACACCTGATCCCTAAATATAAGACTTTCCTTAATCATGAAATGAAGCTGGAGCCTGGACAAGATGAAGCAGTTGTTTGGAGTCGGCAGGTGATACTTTTGAAGAAGGGACAGAAGTGCCTCATCATAAGTAAAGGTCCTTCAGGGACTTCCCTGGTGGCACAGTGGTTGAGAGTCTGCCTGCTAATGCAGGGGACACGGGTTCAAGCCCTGGTCTGGGAGGATCCCACATGCCGTGGAGCAACTGGGCCCGTGAGCCACAACTACTGAGCCTGTGCGTCTGGAGCCTGTGCTCGGCAACAAGAGAGGCCGCGATAGTGAGAGGCCCGCACACCGCGATGAAGAGTGGCCCCCGCTTGCCACAACTAGAGAAAGCCCTCGCACAGAAACGAAGACCCAACACAGCAAAAATAAATTAATAAATTAATAAACCCCTCCCCCCAACATCTTAAAAAAAAAAAAGAATCTGCCTACCAATTCAGGGCACACGGGTTCGAGCCCTGGTCCAGGAAGATCCCACATGCCACAGAGCAACTAAGCCCATGAGCCACAACTGCTGCGCCACAGCTACTGAAGCCCGTGTGCCTAGAGCCTGTGCTCTGCAACAAGAGAAGCCACCGCAATGAGAAGCCCGCACACCACAACGAAGAGTAGCCTCTGTTCACTACAACTAGAGAAAGCCTGTGCACAGCAACAAAGACCCAACGCAGCCAAAAATATAGACAAATTTATTTTAAAAAAAAAGGTCCTTCAGAAGCCAAGTGTTTCAGTGAGGCATGTGTGGTGGGTAGAATAATGGCCCCCCAAAAGTGTCCACCTTCTAATCCCCGGAACCTATAAATATGTTACCTTACAATAGCATAATGGACTGTGCAGATGTGATATATGTGATTAAGTTAAGAATCTTGAGGTGAGAAGATTATCCCGGATCATCTGGCTGGTCTCAATCTAGTCTCAAAGACCCTTATAAAAGGGAGGCAGAGTCAGAGTCAGAAAAGGACATGTGAAAAAGATGTCGGGGGTGGGGGGGAGAGAAAAAAAGAGAAGATATATGATGTGGTTATTGGCTGAAGAGGGCCGTGAGTCAAGGAATGAGGACAGCCTCTAAAAGCTGGACAAAGCAAGGAAATGATTCTTCCCTAGAGTGTCCTAGAAGAATGGTGCCCTTTTGACACCTTGATTTTAGCCCAGTGATACCCTATTTTGTGCTTCTGATTTCCAGAGCTGTGAGATAGATAAGTTACATTGTTTGACACCACTAAGTTTGTGGTCATTTGTTACAGTAGCAATAGGAAACTAATACAGCAAGACAGACTTGGGAGAGGCACATATGTAACAGGTAAGGCGGTATATAATTTGAGTTAGTTTCTACTAGAACTCCTACTGAATGCTTGGTCCACCTTCTGTATTATTTTAGGAAATTCAGAACTAACACATGTGATAGACTGTCATGCATTCATCACGTGTAAGAGCGGTCGAAGATAATCGACTATAAAATGTAACTATTCAGTTTAGATCTATGTCCTGTTCCTGTTATGCATTTTTTTAAATGCATACATATACCTTTGTACCCACTCCACAATCAAGATATTTAAGCTTCTCATCACCCAGAAAATTCCCCCGTGTCTGTTTGCAGTCATTCCTCCAACTCCCAGTCCTATAGGCAACCACTAATATTTCTGTCACTAAAGATTAGTTTAGACTGTTCTATAATATCATACAAATGGAATCATATAATGTGTAAGCTTTTATGTTTGCTTTTGTGAAATAAAATTCATATTTATGACGTGACAAGAAAAATTTAAACATAAAATTTCTTCTCTGCCCTTTGGCCTTCCCTCTTGCCCCACTGTGCATTGTATATCCACATTATGCATTGACCAAACCTCCCCCATCAGCAGGAATACCTGCTCAACCATAAAGAG
>NW_006797390.1:2491431-2504404 GCF_000442215.2 Lipotes vexillifer
GCAGGAATACCTGCTCAACCATAAACAGCAACATTCTCCTAGCAACAACAAGAAAACGCCTTAAAAGTAAACATTCCTTCTTGATGTGTAAAGGATCACAAGACCCACAACAATGGTGCCTAAATCTGGATTAGGTAAACTGTCAATACCTCATTTAATGTACAGTCTTCTGTCTCAAAAAGGTTACATGAACTATTTTGACTTCTTTTTTTTTTTTTCTAGTGCCCAGTAGCCAGTGAGATCTTAATTCCCCGACCTAGGATAGAACCCATGCCCCCCAAACCCATGCCCCCCCCCGGCCCCCCCCGCAGTGGAAGCACGGAGTGTTAACCACTGGACTGCCAGGGAAATCCCAGACTGTGTCTTGACTTCTAAGGGGTGGAAGTGTTCAGAACTTTCTGAGATGCTCTTCTGGGTTAAAATCCTCGAATTTGCCTCAAATAAAATTTTGCAATTCTTTCTTAGATTGACTGATAAATTTTTCATTGACACTTTTTTTGCTCAGCTATCCTGTGAAATTAATCTACATGATTAGGTGTATCAGTGGTTCATTTCTTTCTGTTGCTGAGTGGAATTCCATCATATGGGTATGCTACAATTTGTTTATTCATTTATCCTTTGGTGGACTTAGGGTTATTTTCTAATTTTAGGCTATTGTGAATAAAGATGATACGAACATTTGTGTACAACTCTTTGTGTAGGAGTTTCTTTTTTCTTCTCTTGATCAAAGAACCTGGGAGTAGAATTGCTAGATCAAATAGGTAAGTGTGTATTTAACTTTTAAGAAAATGCTGGACAGTTATAACAGTTTACATTCCGACCAGGAGGAAATGCGTGTTCCAGTTGCTTGATATCCTTACCAACACTTGGTAATGTCAGCCTTTCTAGTTGCAGTAATTTCTGTGGGTATGTGGATTTTAATTTGTATTTTCCTGATGATTAATGATGTTGAGCATCTTTTCATGTGCTTATTAGTTATTTATATATCTTCTTTTCTGAAGCCTGTTTGAGTATTTTGTCCATTTTTTAATTTTATTTTTGTCTCCTTACTGAGTTGTAAGAATTCTTTATATATTGTGGATACCATTCCTTTGTCATATCTTTATATATATTTTGCTAAGTTTCTGGCTTGACTTTTCATTTCCTTAATGGTGTCTTTTGAGGAACAGATATTCTCAATTTTTATGAAGTTCAATTTATCAGTTTTCTTTTTATGGTTAGTGCTTCTTAGATCTTGTCTACAAAATCATTACCTACTCAAAGGACACGAAGATATTCTCCTATATTTTCTTCTAGTACTCATAGTTTTGGTTTTAGCTTTTACATTAGGTCTGCAATCCATTATTTTTTAAAGGAACATTTATTTCTTTATTTATTTTGGCTGCATTGGGTCTTCGTTGCTGCGCACAGGCTTTCTCTATTTGCAACGAGCAGGGGCTACTCTTCGTTGCTATGCGTGGGCTTCTCATTGTGGTGGCTTCTCTTGTTGCGGAGCATGGGCTCTAGGCGTGCAGCCTTCAGTAGTTGTGGCACGCGGGCTCAGTAGTTGTGGTTTGTGGGCTCTAGAGCGCAGGCTCAGTAGTTGCGGCACTGGGCTTAGCTGCTCCGCAACATGCAGGATCTTCCCGGACCAGGGATCGAACCCTTGTCCCCTGTGTTGGCAGCTGGATTCTTAACCACTGCGCCACCAGAGAAGTCCTGCAATCCATTTTTTAAGCTTGTGGTGTGATGTAAGAGTCAGGGTTGGTTTTTGTCCATGTGGATATTATATTAATCAGCTAGGGCTGCCATAATCAAATCCCACAAACTGGGGGCTTAAACAATAAAAATTTACTTTCTCAGAGTTCTGGAGGCTAGAAGTTCAAGATCAAAGTTCCAACCAATTTGGGGTTTTGTGAGAACTTCCTGACTTGTAAACACTGCCTTTTTGCTGTGCACTCACCTGACCTTACCGTGTGTGTGCACCCTGCAGGGGTGGGGAGCTCTCTTCTGATGAGGACACTAATCCTATCAGATCAGGGGTCCACCCTCATGAGCTCATTTAAGCTTAATTACTTTCTCAGAGGCTCCCATTCCCAAATATAGCCACACTGGCTGTTAGGGCTTCAACATAAGAATCAAGGGGTACCAAACATTCAGCCCGTAACAGATATCTATATCATTTTCCCCATATGGATAACTGGTTTTGGTAGCACCATTTGTTGAAAAGACTGTACATTTCCCATTGAATTGCCTTGGCACCTTTATTGAAATCAGTTGATCACATATGTGTAAATTCATTTTTGAAATCTCTCTTTCATTCCATTGATCTATATGTCTATAATTATGCTTATATCACAGTTATAATTATTATAGATTAATAATGTCTTTTTATGTTGGGTTAAATAAAATATTATTATTATTGGGGTAGAGTTGCTTTACAATGTTGTGTTACCTTCTGCTGTACAATGAAATGAGTCAGCTATGTGTATACATAAATCCCCTCCCTCCTGGACCTCCCTCCCACACACACCCCCATCCCACCCACCTAGGTAGGTCACCATGGAGCACCGAGCTGAGCTCCCTGCGCTACACAGCAGGTTCCCACTAGCAATCTGTTTTACACATGGCAGTGCACATATGTCAATCCCAATAACCCAGTTCATCCCAATCCCCCCCCACGCCCCTGGTGTCCACACATCCATTCTCTACGTCTACATCTCTCTTCCTGCCCTGCAAAATCAGGTAGTATACATTCTGATTTCCCCAGAGTGCTTTGGCTATATAAATTCTAGTTTGTCATTGTCTACAAACATGCCTGCTGCAGTTTTGATTGGTATTGTGTTGAATTTATAGATCAACTTGAATAGAATTGAAACATTAAGACACTGTGTGTTCTAAATCTCAAACATGCTATATTCTTTCAGTTATTTAAGGATTGATTTCACTTAGCAATGTTTTGTGATATTCGGTGTGTGTATTGTATAGTTTATTAAATTTATCCCTTAATATTTCATGGTTTTAATTTGATTGTAAGTGTTATTGGTGTTTTGTTTTTGTTTTCTTTTCCTATCCCTTCATTGATAGTATATAGAAATAGAATTGATTTGTATATTGACCATGTAACTTTGGGGAAGAAATTTTCCTTTACTGTTTTTAGGTTCTTCTGGCTGTTCTAAGAATTACATTGACATGAGACAGATAACAGGAGAAAATCAAACAAAGTTTGATAACATGTATACATGGGAGAGACCCAGGAAAACTGAGTAACCCATCAAAATGGCTGAAGCCCTGACCTTAAATACCATCTTCAACTAAAGACAAAAGATGTTGGGGGTAGTGATTTGGGACCTCAAAGGGGAGGAAGGCAATTCACATGGAAATGAAAAAGCCAATGGTAAACAAATATTTGCTGGGCTGTGCAGAGACAATGGGACCCAGAGTAGACTCTGATCTCCAGGCCCTGCCGAGTTTCCCCACCACACTCAGCCCATACTCTTTGCAGAGATCTCTGGTGACAGCTCTATTCTGGGAACTGGCCCTTTATCTAAATTCTTTAGGCAGCTAAGGGGGGGAAGGTCAAAGTTTCTCCTTGAGTCTTTTGGGCCTTGATTGTTTTCAGCTTGAAATAATCCACATGCCAAAGACATGTTTTAGGGTGGCAAATTTTGCTCCCCTTCAATCCTTTGCCCTTTTTTTCTATTGGTTTGTCTTCTCTCCACTATAAATTTGTGAGAGAGATTTGTACATTAGAGGAAACGTCCATTTCTCTCATATGTATGTTTCACAGTCTTTTGACTTTATTGAAACTGAGCCAGACTCTGTGGGGCCCTCCTAGGTACAAAAGCCCCTCTGTGTCCCATGGTTTCTTGTTAGAAAAAAGCTTTAGACTCCTAGGCCTCCCCTGACTTCCAAAGAGCAGAATCTAACAGTTACTAATTAGGGAGGTGAGGGAATGCAGAAACTCAGGAAAAGTAGTCCAAAAGCAATAGTGCAGCAATAGAAGAGTCTTAGTTCCTCTCAAGGGATATATATAACAATCTGATGCGTATCTTTGAATTGCTCTGCAGAAAATAAGACCCCAGCCCAGGTGGAGGATGGTGACCACCTTTAGGGTGGCAAATTTTGCTCCCCTACATAACCAACCTGTGAACTTGCTAACTTCACTTATTTCTAATTTTTTTTTGTAGATTTCTTAGGCTTTTCCAAGGATTATGTTGTCTGTAAATAAAGACAATCTTACTTCTTTTCCAACATGTGTGTCTTTTTATTTCTTCTTTTTGCCTTCTCGGAATGGCTAAGGACACCAATAAAATGTTCAATAGAGAAGGTAAGGGACTTCCCTGGTGGTCCAGTGGTTAGGACTCCGCACTTCCACTGCAGGGGCTCAGGTTCAATCCCTGGCTGGGGAGCTAGGATCCCACAAGCCGTGCACTGCATGGCCAGAAAAAGAGAGAGAAGGTAAGAGTGAATATCCTTGCCTTGTTCCTGATCAATTTGAAGATCTAATTGGCTTTATTAAAAGATTCAAAATTGGACAGCATCCGGTCTGGCCAGTCAATAGAAAGGAGCTCCAAAGAACTACAGAAAAGGAAAGATTTTTAAAAGCAGGGAGGGGGTGGGACAAATAAATCATAAACAAACAAAAAGGGTTATTTCTGGCAAGGTTACCTTCCTTTGGGGGACAAAAGTGTCTATTAGGCAGATTACTTCACTGGTTCTGACAAGGAAATTCCAGACTGACCTGTTTCGTTTACATTCCTGGGCAAGGTTGAAACTGCATTTAGCTTAGATAGCTCTCAAGTCTTGGTCTGATGATATGGGCTTAGCACACATGACTACATTTGGGACTTACAGTTTCTTTTTTTAACAGGGGAAAGCATTCAGCTATTCTTTTTTTTTTTTTTTTTTTTTTCCAGCTGTGCCGTGTGGCTTGTGGGATCTTAGTTCCCTGACCAGGGATTGAACCCAGGCCATGGCAGTGAAAGCACCAAGTCCTAACCACTGGATAGTCAGGGAATTCCCTTCTCTTTTTATACTTTGAAGCATGTGCAAGACCTCTACACAGAAATAAACCCATACATCTACAGTCAATTGATTGTATTTATTTTTTTAATTTTTAATTGAGGCAAAAAAGTACATAATGTAAAATTTACTATCTGAAGAGGAGAAATGGTCGCTGAAGGTAAAGGAATGAATACCTGGGT
The DNA here is from genome assembly GCF_000442215.2 of Lipotes vexillifer. Classification (NCBI taxonomy): domain Eukaryota; kingdom Metazoa; phylum Chordata; class Mammalia; order Artiodactyla; family Lipotidae; genus Lipotes; species Lipotes vexillifer. The sequence goes on from NW_006797390.1 coordinate 2,496,618, forward strand.
TATATAATAAGGAAAATGCAATATTAATAAACACCTCAGAAAAGGCTCAGAGCAAGAGATAATAGTGTCTCTTAGCTCAATTATGCCAGATATCTGAAAGGGTGAAGCTGCAAGTTTTCTGAAATCACTCCTGCTTTGGGGATCCTGACAAGATCTCCCCCAGTGGAGGCCTGCAAACCTAAGCGGCCTCCCCCTGAGAGACATTTTCATATGATATGATAATGGACTGGACTAATTATTAATGACCAAATGGAACTTTGATAATGTGCCCGTAGGTGTTTTTTTTTTAATTAATTAATTAATTTTGGGCTGCGTTGGGTCTTTGTTGCTGCGCGCGGGCTTTTCTCTAGTTGCAGTGAGCAGGGGCTACTCTTTGTTGCAGTGCGCGACCTTCTCGTTGCAGTGGCTTCTCTTGCAGCGGAGCACGAGCTCAAGGCGCACGGGCTTCAGTAGTTGTGGCACATGGCTCAGTAGCTGTGGCTCGAAGGCTCTAGAGCGCAGGCTCAGTAGTTGTGGTGCACGGGCTTAGCTGCTCCGCGGCATGTGGGATCTTTCCGGACCAGGGATCAAATCCGTGTCCCCTGCATTGGCAGGCGGATTCTTAACCACTGTGCCACCAGGGAAGTCCCTGCCTGTTTGTTCTTAAATCATTAGTTAAAAGTTAAGGCTCCGGACGTGCAGGCTCAGCGGCCATGGCTCATGGGCCCAGCCGCTCCGCGGCATGTGGGATCCTCCCCGACCGGGGCACGAACCCGTGTCCCCTGCATTGGCAGGTGGACTCTCAACCTCTGCGCCACCAGGGAAGCCCAAAGCAGGCGGATTCTTAACCACTGCGCCACCAGGGAAGTCCCTGCCCATAGTTTTTGATTTGTATGATTGTTTTGCTGTACGGAACCCAAGTTCTAAGGGGAAGGATATTGTAATATTTTGATTTATAATAAGAAATATATGTGTGGTCTTTCTCCCTGTTCCTGGCACAGAGATTCTAAAACCCTTGGAATGATCCAAGAGGTGAGAGCTATAAAGCTGTTCTTTATTACGTTGATAAGGGGGCTTTGAGAAGGTCACTAGGTAATCTAGTGTTGTGGGCTGGATGCCAGGGGAATAAAGCACATGATTATAAGTTTGGAACTTACAGCCCTACCCCATCACTCCCTCTCCAGGGAGGGGAGAGGAGCTGGATATTGAACCTATAACCAATGGCCAGTGACTTAATCAATTATGCCTATATGATGAAGCCTCCATAGAAACCCAAAAGGATTGGGTTCAGAAAGCTTCTGGATTTATGGACAAGAACACACCCACGTGCCGGGAGGGTGGCACACCCCAAACTCCATCCGGACAGAAGCTGCTGTGCTCAGGACCCTTGCAGACTTCACCCTATGTACCTCTTCATCTGCCTATTCATTTGTATCCTTTAATATCCTTTGTAATAAACTGATAAGCTCTCTGGTTTCCTCTGTGAGCCACTCTAGCAAATTAATCAAACACAGGGGGCAGGTGCTCAGAACCTTGGATTTATAGCCAGTTGGTGAGAACCTGAGGTAACAGCCTGGACTTACTATTGGCATCTGAGGTGGGGGAAAGGGGCAGTCTTGTAGGACCATTATGATTTGATTTCTTTTATGTTATGATTCCTGCTTATCAAGTGTGAAACGTAGGAATTAAGCTACGTTAAACTATGTTAAGTTGTTCAAAATCGACTCACAGTGGCCAATGTAAACTTAGTTGTTTTGAAACGTGCACTATAGGACTGTCTTAGAGTGATGAACTGTTACTTTACATAAGAAATTTGTCGGGCAATTTATGTCACTGGAACAGAAGGAGAAACTGATGGAGACAAGACCCCTCCCCTGGGCATAATTGTTGCTCCTTAAAAAGAGACCACTGAGGGCTTCCCTGGTGGCGCAGTGGTTGAGAGTCTGCCTGCCGATGCAGGGGACGCGGGTTCGTGCCCTGGTCCGGGAGGATCCCACATGCCGCGGAGCAGCTGGGCCCGTGAGCCATGGCCGCTGAGCCTGCGTGTCTGGAACCCGTGCTCCGCAACGGGAGAGGCCACAACAGTGAGAGGCCCGCGTACCGCAAAAAAAAAGAGAGACCACTGAGCCGAGTGACTTGAAGGCCCTTCACTGGAGGCCCCGACTCCACGCTGCTGAGAGGTGACCCAGCTGTTCAGGATGCTGGCGGAGGCTCTGTTGGAGCAGAAGCAACTTCCTACTCACACTTGTCACAAGACTAGTTGCCAGACCGATGATGCTGCTTGTGCTGAGACGCCTCCTTCTGGACTTGTCCTTGGAGTGGTTTGTTACTCCCTTCTCTGTTTTCCTTACTTTGACTAACCTGTGTTATGTGCTAATTGTGTGCAGTAAAACTGAGTGATTCCTGCATTGAGTACTGGCTACATTTTTTATATCTCCAACTTACCTGGACTTACCCCTGGGCCTGTGACAGACAGGAACTTAACCCGTCGGATCTGATGTTGACTCCAGGTAGACAATGTCAGAACTGAATTGAATTGTAGGACACCTAGCTGGTGTCTACAGAGAACTAGAGTATTGCCTGGTGTGGGAAAACCTCTACACATCGGGTCACAGAAGTGTTCAGTATGAAACATTGAAACACAGAAGTGTTTTTCCTTTATACCATCTTAACCATTTTCAAGTATACTGTTATTACATTCCAAGTATACAGTCCACTAGTGTTAAGTATACTTACGTTGTTGTGCCACAGAACTTTTTCATCTTGCAAAACTGAAACTGAAAACCACAACTCATTATTTTCTTCTCCCTCAGCTCTGAGCAACCATCATTCTACTTTCTGTTTCTATGAATTTGTTTATTTTAGATATCACATATAAGTGGAATCATACAGTATTAGTCATTTTATGACTGGCTTACTTCACTTAGCATAATGTCCTCAAGTTTCATTCAAGTTATAATGTGTGACAGGATTTCCTTCCTTTTTAATGCTGAATAATATCCCATTGTATGTATTTAGTAATTTTGTTTATCCATTCATCCATTGATGGACAAGTTGGTTGCTTTTGCCTTTTGGCTATTGTGAATAGTGTTCCTATGAACATGGGTGTGCAAAAGTCACTTTCAATCCTATGCCTGCTTACAATTCTTTTGCACATATATCCGGAAGTCAGATTACTGGACCATGTGATAATTCTATTTTAAATTTTTTGAGGAACATCCATACAGTTTTCCATATCAGCTGAGCCATGCAAGAGTTCCAATTTCTCCATAAACTCACCAAGACTTATTTTCTGTGGTTGTTTTAATAGTAGCTCTTGCAACAAATATGTGGTCAGCTGATTTTTAAGAAGGATGCCAAGACCATTCAAACTCGTAGAAGAAAACATAGGTGTAAATCTTCATGACTTTGAATTAGACAACAGTTTCTTAAATATGATACTTAAAGCACAAACAATAATAACAAAAAATTGATACATTGGATTTCATCAAAATTAAAAACTTTTGTGCTACAAAAAACACTATCTAGAAAGTGAAAAGACAGCTCACAGAATGGAAGAAAATATTTGCAAGCTATATATCTGATAAGGGCTAGCGTCCCAATTATATAAAAAACTATTACAACTCACCAATAAACAGACAGGGGCTTCCCTGATGGTGCAGTGGTTAAGAATATGCCTGCCAATGCAGGGGACACAGGTTCAATCCCTGGTCTGGAAAGATCCCACATGCCGCGGAACAACTAAGCCCGTGCGCCACAACTACTGAGCTTGCGCTCTAGAGCCCACGAGCCACAACTACTGAGCCTGTGTGCCACAACTACTGAAGCCCACACGCCTAGAGCCCAAGCTCCGCAACAAGAGAAGCCACCGCAATGAGGACCCCGCGCACCGCAGCAACGAAGAGTAGCCCCCACTCGCCTCAACTAGAGAAAGCCCGTGCAGCAACGAAGACCCAATGCAGCCAAATATAAACAAATTTAAAAAAAAAACAATAAGACAAATAACCCAATTAAAATGGGTAAAGGATTTGATAGGCATTTCTCCAAAGAAGATATACAGATAACCAATAAGCACATGAAAAGACGCTCAACATCATTAATCATTAGGAAACTATAAGTCAAAACCATAATGAGATACAACTTCCTAACTGCTAGGATGGCTATAATAAAAAAAATAATAATAATAATATTGAGGGCTTCCCTGGTGGCACAGTGGTTGAGAGTCCACCTGCCAATGCAGGGGACACGGGTTCGTGCCCCGTTCCGGGAGGATCCCACATGCTCCGGAGCAGCTGGGCCCGTGAGCCATGGCTGCTGAATCTGAGCGTCTGGAGCCTGTGCTCCATAACGGGAGAGGCCAGAACAGTGAGAGGCCCGCATACCGCAAAAAAACAAAAACAAAAAAACCAAAACAAAACAAAAAAATTGACAATTAAAAGTATTGGTGGGGGGAATTCCCTGGCGGTCCAGTAGTTAGAACTCCGAGCTTTCACTGCCTAGGCTGTGGGTCCCATCCCTGATGGGGGAACTAAGATCCCACAAGCAGCACGGCATGGCCAAAAAAGAAAAAAAAAAATGTATTGGTGGAGATATGGAAAAATTGGAATTCTCATGCATTGCTGTTAGTAATATAAAATGTTGCAGCCACTCTGGAAAACAGTTTGATAGCTCCTCAAAACATTAAACATAGAGCAACCATATGGTTTGGCAATTCTAAGAGACTTGAAAACATATATTCCCACAAAAGCTTGTACATGAATGTTCATAGTAGCATTATTCATAATAGACAAAAGTGGAAACAACTCAAATGTCCATCAACTGATAAACAGATAAATAAGCTGTCGGATGTCCACACAATGGGATAGTATTCAGGTATAAAAAGGATGAAGTGCTGATACACGCTAAAACACAGATGAAATTTGAAGACATTATCCTCAGTGAAAGAACTCAGTCACAAAATGCCACAGAGTGTATGATTCCATCTTTCTGAAATTTCCAGCAAAGGCAAATCCATAGAGATAGAAAGTAAATTAGCATTTGCCAGAGAATGGGGAGCGGGCTGGGGGAGAAGACTTGGAGGGTGTCTGATAATGGATATGGGGTTTATTTGGGGGGCAATAAAAACGTTTTGGAGCTAGATAGTGGTGATGGTTGTACATCTTGTGAATATAATTTTTAAAACCACTGAATTTTATGTTTTAAAATGGTGAATTGTATGGTACGTGAATTATATCTCCATTTTTTTTTTTAAGACATAACAACAAAGTTAACTGAAGTAAAGCAAACCAAACCAAAGCAAAAGCGTTCCAAGGAAAGTCAGGGGATTGTCTTGCCTGGGGCTAGAGAGAATTCATTAGCACAAGGAATTGACATGCACAAAATTGGGTCTTCGTAGTTGAAGGGGCATTTATAATAATAAACCCACCATAGAGATATGAGGACGGAAAGAAATTGACCACGTGGGAAATAGGTCCCTTAAAAGGAACTGAATATTACAAAAGAGTTCATGTGTACTCATACACACAGGATCATAAACAGAGACCAACAAAGGGGAAAAATACCTGGCTCAAGAGAAATGTTGTCTTCACAATCCCACAGTTTGATGGCAAGGATTCCATGAAGCAACTGAAGTTATATGCAAAATATTGTGTGTTCATGCATATTATTTTCAGGGGGAGAGTCTCTATGTTTTACCAGGTTCTCAGTAAGACCCTTGATCCTCTACATATGGTGTAATAAATTTGCTCTTCCCTGTTCTTATCAACAGAGGGCAGAAAAGCAATACAATTAGCAGAGCCAACCGCCAGTACATAATTTTTTAAGACTCTTCAAGCCCTTCTCAGTTTCTGCCATCTATTTCTTCCTTTGCTCTACCTTCTCCTCTAAACTAAAATTCCCTAACTGCAAGCCCCCTCTTCATCCATCGATGTCCTACTATCTCTGACTACCGATATCAATGCAGCCCCACTTCCATAATTTAGAGGGATTCAATCCTCCTCTCATATTCCATTTGCATTCTGTTTATACCTGTGGTAGCTATAGTCTTCCTTTCAAAATAGCTATTGATTTTATTATTATTGTTGAAGGACAGGGTTTAAGGACAAAAATAATAGATTGTGGCTAAAACAATCATTCTTAAATACTGTTGTTTTTTTTTTTTTCGGTAAGTGGGCCTCTCACTGTTGTGGCCTCTTCCGTTGTGGAATACAGGCTCCGGATGCGCAGGCTCAGCGGCCATGGCTCACGGGCTCAGCCGCTCCGCGGCATGTGGGATCTTCCCGGACTGGGGCACGAACCTGTGTCCCCTGCATCGGCAGGCGGACTCTCAACCGCTACGCCACCAGGGAAGCCCTTAAATGCTTTTCTCTAACATCTGTGTGCATCTTTCTCAGAAAGATAAATTTACATTATTGGGACACAGCAAAGGTTATGGTTACAAATTTTGTGATACATTTTTGTCCAAAATAGTCATACCAGCTTGCTGTTTAATGTTGTCAAGCAACAGTTAAACAAACAAACAAGAGTTAGAGTGGACTATCTGCTTTTAAAGCCCACTTAAAATTAGGGAATGTATTTATGATTGCATGTAATCATTGCCAATCAATTCTGCCCAGAAAAGGTGATAAAAGCAACAGATCCCAGCTCCTTTTTTCCCCTAGCCTTTTAAACGGAAGCAAATGCCTATTTTCAGTCAAACACTCCTCAAAAATTAACAGATTCAGATCTCAGACATGCACTCTGACTGCTCCACTCACAAGCAAAGTAGAGAAACCTTTGTGAAAAAAGAATATGTATATGTATAACTCAGTCACTTTGCTGTACAGCCGAAATTAACACAACATTGTAAATCAATTATACTTCAATAAAATTTTTTAAAAGGGGACTTCCCTCGCGGTCCACTAGTTAAGACTCCATGCTTCTAATGCAGGGAGCACGGCTTCAATCCCTGGTCAAGGAACTAAGATCCCACACCCCACATGCCGCATGGTGCGGTCAAAAAAAAAAAGAAACTTTGTGATAATAGTTGAAGTGCTTGATATTGTCTTGAGTAGCAAATAAAGTGCTAAAGAAATAACCCATGAACAACACTTGATGTCCTGATATTTATGCCGTATTTTCTTATTTTAAAAGAAAATTTAGGCCTGACCTGATTTGGGGATGTGTCATTGTTGCTGAAACCTGGCCTCTGCACACCGGCATTGAATTGAATCTCAAGAGACAGAGTTCTGGGTGAAGCAGAAAACAACAGCTTTATTGCTTTGCCACGCAAAGGGGGCCACAGTGGGCTAATGCCCTCAAGACTGTGTGTCCCCATTGGAGGGGGCAGTGAGGAGTCTTATAGTAATGGTTCAAGGAGTAGAGTGGTAGATAAGGAAAGAGTACATTCAGGCCCTACATATTTTTCCATCCAGAGATCATCTGAAGACCATTAAAGCAGGCATCAGGTGGTCTTGTGATGGGCTTCTGTGGTTTTCGAGGTTATCGAGCTGTGACCTTCTCTCTGGGATGAAGAATGCTTACAGAGAGGGGAGTGTAAAGGGGAGTGTTCAAAAGAGAAAAATACCAGGTGCAATGATACAACGAAGCAGAAACAACAACAAAAATGGTCATCTGAAAAGCAAGTCGAAGTGAGGTTAAAACAGATCAGAGCTTGATGGAGGCTATTTTAACTAGTTTTTATAAATTTAGCTGGAACAAAAACCCCACTGTTAATTTATTCCTTCCATTTCAATGGAAAAAGGCAAGTGGGCATCAATCTCATCTGGCCGTTTCTTGCTGAAGCTGGGCGGGTGAGGGGTGGCGGGGGG
>NW_006797390.1:2504414-2514859 GCF_000442215.2 Lipotes vexillifer
GGCAGGCACAGCAAGAAGGGGTTTTTCTTATGGAAGGAATGAACATTCTCATGCCAACTGGCAGGCGGTTTGACAAGAGCCCTGGTGGTCGTTTTGCAGAAATACGACAGGCAACAAGTCATGATTCTAGCTAGAACATATATTCCCATTGCAACCATCAAAACAAAGTAAGAACTGGAAAACTCCTGAGAAAATAGATTGGATGGCCCTGTGGGATCCAGGAAAACAAGTTTGAAAACCAATCGGAGACTCGGGAAGCAACTTCACAGGCAGAAGCATCTGAATTATCTACTGTCTGGATGGGAGATTTCATGTCATTAAGAAGCGTTGTTATGTTTCCTGACTCATCGGGTATAAAAGTATTATACAACATTCAGTATGAATTAAGGCACACGTTCCCCGCTGTGAGGCAGTCAAATATCTAGGGCCATCTGGTTCTGAAGCACAGCTTTTCACATTAATGAGTCCTCAGTGTTTAACAAAGTCAAGCTCTGTTGGCTGTCACTAAGGGCTTGCTTTGTAATTTTGGCTAGTACGTCTATGTGGAGAGCCACACTTTCAAGACCAATGTTTAGGACAAAGAAATTGAGTAAATAATCACACCAAAAAAACTGATCTAGTCTATCTACATACTCTTCTTTTTTTTTTTTGCGGTACGCGGGCCTTTCACTGCTGTGGCTTCTCCCGTTGCGGAGCACAGGCTCTGGACGCGCAGGCTCAGCAGCCATGGCTCATAGGCCTAGCCGCTCCACAGCATGTGGGATCTTCCTGGACCAGGGCACGAACCCGTGTCCCCTGCATCGGCAGGCAGACTCTCAACCACTGCGCCACCAGGGAAGCCCTGATCTAGTCTATCTAGTACAAAGGTAAGGAAGGTTATAGCCATTTTTGCTTTTTGTAAAACTTTATATTGATGTCCTTGTGCCCAAGGGAACCCTAGAGTGCATCTACCATTCCATCCAGGTGGAAGCTAAGGCCAAAGATGGGTCCCACAGACCCAACAGGTTCCATTTGGGGCTCTGCAATACACGCCTGGTCTCCTAATCTGTGGCAAACCAATCACTACTCTTTAAAATTATAAGACTTTTATAATAATCAGTGGGGGGTCCATCCCATATATTGGGTGGAGTTTGTCCAATAGTGAAAGCTATGACTTCTCTGCTCCCAGCATAAAGCTGCCATATTCTGGGGTCAACCAGAATAAAACATCCCAAATGTGGTTAAAACCTTCTAGTACTTGGGCTTCCCTGGTGGTGCAGTGGTTGAGACTCCGCCTGCTGTTGCAGAAGACACGGGTTCGTGCCCCGGTCCGGGAAAATCCCACATGCCGCAGAGTGGCTGTGCCCGTGAGCCATGGCCGCTGAGCCTGCGCGTCCGGAGCCTGTTGCTCCGCTACAGGAGAGGCCACAACAGTGAGAGGCCCGCATACCGCCAAAAACAACAACAACGACAACAAACCGGTAAAACCTTCTAGTACTTGATGTGGATTTTTTTTGTTTGTTTTGTTTATAAATTTATTTATTTTATTTTTGGCTGCACTGGGTCTTCATTGCTGCACACGGGCTTTCTCTAGTTGCAGCGAGCGGGGGCTACTCTTCATTGTGGTGCTTGGGCTTCTCCTTGTGGTGGCTTCTCTTGTTGCAGAGCACGCAGGCTTCAGTAGTTGTGGATCACGGGCTCAGTAGTTCTGGCATGTGGGCTCTAGAGCACAGGCTCAGTAGTTGTGGCGCACGGGCTTAGTTGCTCCGCGACATGTGGGATCTTCCCGGACCAGGGCTTGAACCCGTGTCCCCTGCATCAGCAGGAGGACTCTCAACCACTGCGCCACCAGGGAAGCCCTTGTGAGGCTTTTTAAACTGGCAAAATAGGAGTGTTATAAGGAGATCTGCAAGGTCTAATTAGTCCATACTTCAAAAACCAGTCTAGAACTGGCTGGATTCCTTATATGGCTTCCTTTTTTTTTTTTTTTTTTTTTTGGCCATACCATGGGGGATCTTTGTTCCCCGATCAGAGATTGAATCCATATCCCCTGCATTGCGAGCGTGGAGTCTTAACCACTAGACCACGAGGAAAGTCCCTGTATAGTTTCGTTTTTAAGAGGATATTGTTTTTTCCTTGGACAAGTCATTCCTGTCTTTACAATGATAGGAATCGGGGCAGTGAATCCGGCCCGTCTGGGTGCCCTGTTAGCCCAGACAGCCTTACTCACTTTTTCCTGGATCCTTTCTGGAATAGGCTCAGCTTCTTTCTCTCCTGGCTGTTCCAGTGACTGTTGGAGCCTTAGGGCATTTTCCAGGGGCACTTCTAAAAGCAAAAGTTGTTTCTCAGGTGAAAATGTTATTTGCACATTTACTTTGCCCAAGTCTCTTACTAAAAGAGGGATTAGACAGTCCGATACGTACAGGAAATTATGTTTCAATTTCTCTTCTCCTATTTTGCACTCCAGGGGCTGGAGCAGAGGACGTTGCTGAGTTTGTCCCAAAACGTCCCACTACTGACACCGTGGACTTGCTCAAAGAGGCCAGTTTACAATTTAGAACCGAGTAGTTTGCTCCAGTATCTGCCAAAATATCTGCTACTTGATTCTCCACTGTTAATTGTACCTGGGGCTCCTGTGGGGCTATAGCCATTGGAGCCACCAGCATGGCGAGAAGCCCCGGGTCCCATCAGTCACTATATTCTTCCTCAGAACTTTCCTTCCTGGTGACCATAACCTCCACCGGAGGGTCCCTCTGTTTTTTGGTGCATTCCGTCTTTAATTTAGGACATTTCTTTTTTTTTTTTTTTTTTTTTTTTTAATAAGGAAATGTGTTTTTTTTTTAAATAAAATTGAGTTCTAGCTGCTACCAACTTGCTGTATGATTCAGAACAAGTCACTTCCCCACCCCCCTTCTTTTTTAAAGGAATTCCTTTATTTTTTATTATCATTTTTTATTTATTTATTTTATTTTTTTTGGCTGTGTTGGGTCTTCGTTTCTGCGCAAGGGCTTTGCGCAAGGGCTTTCTCCAGTTGTGGCAAGCAGGGGCCACTCTTCATCGCTGTGCGTGGGCCTCTCACTGTCGCGGCCTCTCTTGTTGAGGAGAACAGGCTCCAGACGCGCAGGCTCAGTAGTTGTGGCTCACGGGCCCAGTTGCTCCGCGGCATGTGGGATCCTCCCAGACCAGGGCTCGAACCCGTGTCCCCTGCATTGGTGGGCAGACTCTCAACCACTGCGCCACCAGGGAAGCCCCTAATTTAGGGCATTTCTTTTCCCAAGGTCCTTCCAGAATATGTGGCACCCGTATCTATTAGAAAGTCAATCAACTTGCTCCCCACTGTCAATGTTACCCAGGGCTCCTGTGGGAATTTTAGAATTGGATGCCTCAAGTCCAAGGGAGTCTTCGGGCCTCTTCATTCAACATCAGTGTTCCTCGCTTTCTACCATATGAGCAGCTCCTGTCTCCTTTTTATTTTCTTTCTTTTTCTTTAGCCTAGGGCCATCTCTTTTCCAGTGCGCTTCCTCCTTGCAATAAGGACATTGTTCCTTCTTCAATGGTAGCTTCCCTTCCATTAGGTTGCTCACCTTCCGGGAATTCAATGCTGCTGCCAGAGAAGCTGCATTCAGTTTTTCATCTTCTTGCTTCTGTCGTTGTTCCCTGTTGTTGAATAATTTAAAAGCAACATCTACTAATTGAGCAGGGTTCATTCCAAATGCACCATCTAACTTCTGTAATTTTTTCCTTATATCTGGGGCACTTTGCCCGATGAAACTCATATTTATCATCCTTACATTCTCAGGGGCCTCAGGGTCTGCATCCGTGTAGCACCTATAAGCTTGATAAATCCTTTCTAGGAGCTCTGCTGCATCCTCATTTGGTTTTGTTTAACCTCTTTTGTCTAGGGACCCCCTTTTGAAGACCTCCTATAAGACACACCTCCTACAATGTTCTAGAAGTGGCATGCCCCCACTATTAGGATCCCAGTTAGGCTTAGCAATAGGGACTGACAGATTTGCTTCTAGAGTTCCATTTGGATCCACTAGGTGGAGCTGGTGTGCTTCGTCTCTAGCTTTGTCTATGACCATCCTCTTTTCATCCTCAGTAAGCATTACATTCGTAAGAGTGTGAATGTCCGCCTAAGTGGGATGGTGAGTGGCAAATGTGGAGGTGAAAAGTTCAGTCACACGGAAGGGGTCCTCTTGGTAAGCAGGGTTATGGTTTTTCCAGTTAAGCAAATCCAAAGTAGAGAATGGATTGCACATCCACAGGAACCCAGCTGGCTGGCCATTTGCATTAAGGCCTCCTCGGCACAAGGGAAATTGCACTGTTGCGGAAGTGGCTCCCGGTTCAAATTCGGTGCCCTGTTGGGTCTTAAGTGGTGATACTAAACCAGATCCCTATGCCCCAGGGGTTAACAGAGAAAATTCTATTCTCTCCCCATGGGTAGGGGAAACAGGAAGCCATGAAAGGAGTGAATATGTTGGCGGCATGGTGGGGGCAGTTGGAACAACTGCCAGTGCAGCCTGTTCAGCCAGTGGGGGAGCTGGATAGGCCAGAGGCAGGTTTAAGTTGTTATTTATTTATTTATTTATTTATGGCTGTGATGTGGGATCCTCCCAGACCAGGGCTCGAACCCGTGTCCCCTGCATTGGTGGGCAGACTCTCAACCACTGCGCCACCAGGGAAGCCCCTAATTTAGGGCATTTCTTTTCCCAAGGTCCTTCCAGAATATGTGGCACCCGTATCTATTAGAAAGTCAATCAACTTGCTCCCCACTGTCAGGGCAGACTCTCAACCACTGCGCCACCAGGGAAGCCCCTAATTTAGGGCATTTCTTTTCCCAAGGTCCTTCCAGAATATGTGGCACCCGTATCTATTAGAAAGTCAATCAACTTGCTCCCCACTGTCAATGTTACCCAGGGCTCCTGTGGGAATTTTAGAATTGGATGCCTCAAGTCCAAGGGAGTCTTCGGGCCTCTTCATTCAACATCAGTGTTCCTCGCTTTCTACCATATGAGCAGCTCCTGTCTCCTTTTTATTTTCTTTCTTTTTCTTTAGCCTAGGGCCATCTCTTTTCCAGTGCGCTTCCTCCTTGCAATAAGGACATTGTTCCTTCTTCAATGGTAGCTTCCCTTCCATTAGGTTGCTCACCTTCCGGGAATTCAATGCTGCTGCCAGAGAAGCTGCATTCAGTTTTTCATCTTCTTGCTTCTGTCGTTGTTCCCTGTTGTTGAATAATTTAAAAGCAACATCTACTAATTGAGCAGGGTTCATTCCAAATGCACCATCTAACTTCTGTAATTTTTTCCTTATATCTGGGGCACTTTGCCCGATGAAACTCATATTTATCATCCTTACATTCTCAGGGGCCTCAGGGTCTGCATCCGTGTAGCACCTATAAGCTTGATAAATCCTTTCTAGGAGCTCTGCTGCATCCTCATTTGGTTTTGTTTAACCTCTTTTGTCTAGGGACCCCCTTTTGAAGACCTCCTATAAGACACACCTCCTACAATGTTCTAGAAGTGGCATGCCCCCACTATTAGGATCCCAGTTAGGCTTAGCAATAGGGACTGACAGATTTGCTTCTAGAGTTCCATTTGGATCCACTAGGTGGAGCTGGTGTGCTTCGTCTCTAGCTTTGTCTATGACCATCCTCTTTTCATCCTCAGTAAGCATTACATTCGTAAGAGTGTGAATGTCCGCCTAAGTGGGATGGTGAGTGGCAAATGTGGAGGTGAAAAGTTCAGTCACACGGAAGGGGTCCTCTTGGTAAGCAGGGTTATGGTTTTTCCAGTTAAGCAAATCCAAAGTAGAGAATGGATTGCACATCCACAGGAACCCAGCTGGCTGGCCATTTGCATTAAGGCCTCCTCGGCACAAGGGAAATTGCACTGTTGCGGAAGTGGCTCCCGGTTCAAATTCGGTGCCCTGTTGGGTCTTAAGTGGTGATACTAAACCAGATCCCTATGCCCCAGGGGTTAACAGAGAAAATTCTATTCTCTCCCCATGGGTAGGGGAAACAGGAAGCCATGAAAGGAGTGAATATGTTGGCGGCATGGTGGGGGCAGTTGGAACAACTGCCAGTGCAGCCTGTTCAGCCAGTGGGGGAGCTGGATAGGCCAGAGGCAGGTTTAAGTTGTTATTTATTTATTTATTTATTTATGGCTGTGTTGGGTCTTTGTTGCTGTGCACGGCTTTCTCTAGTTGTGGCGAGCGGGGGTTACTCTTCGTTGCAGTGAGCGGGCTTCTAACTGCGGTGGCTTCTCTTGTTACAGAGCACGGGCTCTAGGTGCGCAGGCTTCAGTAGCTGTGGCTCGTGGGCTCTCGAGTGCAGGCTCAGTAGTTGTGGCGCACAGGCTTTGATGCTCTGTGGCATGTGGGATCTTCCTGGACCAGGGCTCAAACCTGTGTCCCCTGCATTGGCAGGCGGATTCTTAACCACTGCACCACCAGGGAAGCCCTGTTGGAAGATTGTTAATCACCGTTTCAATTTCATTACTTGTGATTGGTCTGTTCATATTTTCTACTTCTTCCTGGTTCAGTCTTGGAAGGTTATACCTTTCTAAGAATTTGTCCATTTCTTCCAGGTTGTCCATTTTATTGACATAGAGTTGCTTGTAGTAGTCTCTTAGGATGCTTTGTATTTCTGCGGTGTCTGTTGTAACTTCTCCTTTTTCATTTCTAATTTTATTGATTTGAGTCCTGACCCTCTTTTTCTTGATGAGTCTGGCTAAAGGTTTATCAATTTTGTTTATCTTCTCAAAGAACCAGCTTTTAGTTTTATTGATCTTTGCTATTGTTTTCTTTGTTTCTATTTCATTTATTTCTCTCTGATCTTTATGATTTCTTTCCTTCTACTAACTTTGGGTTTTGTTTGTTCTTCTTTCTCTAGTTCCTTTAGGTGTAAGGTTAGATTGTTTATTTGAGATTTTTCTTGTTTCTTGAGGTAGGCTTGTATTGCTATAAACTCTCTTAGAACTGCTTTTGCTGCATCCCATAGGTTTTGGATCGTCGTGCTTTCATTGTAATTTGTCTCTAGGTATTTTCTGATTTCCTCTTTGATTTCTTCAGTGATCTCTTGGTTATTTAATAACGTATTATTTAGCCTCCATGTGTTTGTGGTTTTTACGTTTTTTCCCTGTAACTGATTTCTAATCTCATAATGCTGTGGTCAGAAAAGATTCTTTTTTTTTTTTTTAATTTTTATTTATTTATTTATTTTATTTAGTTATTTTTGGCCGTGTTGGGTCTTCGTTTCGATGTGTGGGCTTTCTCTAGTTGCGACGAGCGGGGGCCACTCCTCATCGTGGTGCACGGGCCTCTCACTGTCACGGCCTCTCTTGTTGCAGAGCACAAGCTCCAGACGCGCAGGCTCAGTAATTTTGGCTCATGGGCCTAGTTGCTCCATGGCATGTGGGATCTTCCCAGACAAAGGAAAGAACCCGTGTCCCCTGCATTGGCAGGCAGATTCTCAACCACTGCGCCCACCAGGGAAGCCCCAGAAAAGATTCTTGATATGACTTCAATTTTCTTAAATTTACTGAGGCTTGATTTGTGACCCAAGATGTGATCTATCTTGGAGAATGTTCCATGTGCACTTAAGAAGAAAGTGTAATCTGCTGTTTTTGGATGGAATGCCCTACAAATATCAATTAAATCTATCTTGCCTATTGTGTCATTTAAAGCTTATGTTTCCTTATTTATTTTCATTTTGGATGATCTGTCCACTGGTGTAAGTGAGGTGTTAAAGTCCCCCACTATCATTGTGTTACTGTCAATTTCCTCTTTTATAGCTATTAGCAGTTGCCTTATGTATTGAGATGCTCCTATGTTGGGTACATATATATTTATAATTGTTACGTCTTCTTCTTGGATTGATCCCTTGATCATTATGTAGTGTCCTTCCTTGTCTCTTGTAACATTCTTTATTTTAAAGTCTATTTTATCTGATATGAGTATTGCTACTCCAGCTTTCTTTTCATTTCCATTTGCATGGAATATCTTTTTCCATCCCCTCACTTTCAGTCTATATGTGTCCCTAGGTCTGAAGTGGGTCTCTTGTAGACAGCATATATATGAGTCTTGTTTTCGTATCCATTCAGCGAGCCTGTGTCTTTTGGTTGGAGCATTTAATCCATTCACGTTTAAGGTAATTATCAATATATGTGTTCCTATTACCATTTTCTTAACTGTTATGGGTTTATTTTTATAGGTCCTTTTCTTCTCTTGTGTTTCCCACTTAGAGAAGTTCCTTTAGCATTTGTTATAGAGCTGGTTTAGTGGTGCTGAATTCTCTTAGCTTTTGCTTGTCTGTAAAGCTTTTGATTTCTCTTTCGAATTGGAATGAGATCCTTGCCAGGTAGGATAATCTTGGTTGCAGGTTCTTCCCTTTCATCACTTTAAATATACCGTGCCACTCACTTCTGGCTTTTAGAGTGCTGCTGAGAAATCAGCTGTTAACCTTATGGGAGTTCCCTTGTTTGTTATTTGTCATTTTTCCCTTTTGCTTTCAATAATTTGTCTTTAATTTTTGTCAGTTTGATTACTATGTGTCTCAGCGTGTTTCTCCTTGGGTTTATCCTGTATGGGACTCTGTGCTTCCTGGACTTGGGTGGCTATTTCCTTTCCCATGTTAGGGAACTTTTTGACTATAATCTCTTCAGATATTTTCTTGGGTCCTTTCTCTCTCTCTTCTCCTTCTGGGACCCCTATAAGGCGAATGTTGTTCTGTTTAATGTTGTCCCAGAAGTCTCTTAGGCTGTCTTCATTTCTTTTCATTCTTTTTTCTTTATTTTGTTCCACAGCAGTGAATTCCACCATTCTGTCTTCCAGGTCACTTATCTATTCTCTGCGTCAGTTATTCTGCTATTGATTCCTTCTAGTGTATTTTTCATTTCAGTAATTGTATTGCTCATCTCTGTTTGTTTGTTCTTTAATTCTTCTAGGTCTTTGTTAAACATTTCTTGCATCTTCTCAATCTTTGCCTCCATTCTTTTTCTGAGGTCCTGGATCATCTTCACTATCATTATTCTGAATTCTTTTTCTGGAAGGCCTATCTCCATTTCATTTAGTTGTTTTTCTGGGGTTTTATCTTGTTCCTTCATCTTGTACAAAGTCCTCTGCCTTTTCATTTTGTCTATCTTTCTGTAAATGCGGTTTTCCTTCCACAGGCTGCAGAACTATAGTTCTTCTTGCTTCTTCTGTCTGCCCTCTGGTGGATGAGGCTATCTAAGAGGCTTGTGCAAGCCTCCTGATGGGAGGGACTGGTGGTGGGTAGAGCTGGGTGTTGCTCTGTTGGGCAGAGCTCAGTAAAACTTCAATCCCCTTGTCTGCTGATGGGTGGCGATGGGTTCCCTCCCTGTTGGTTGTTTGGCCTGAGGTGACCCAGTGCTGGAGCCTACCAGGCTCTTTGGTGGGGCTAATGGCAGACTCTGGGAGGGCTCACACCAAGGAGTACTTCCCAGAACTTCTGCTGCCGGTGTCCTTGTCCCCATGGTGAGCCACAGCCACCACCCATCTCTGCAGGAGACCCTCAAACATTAGCAGGTAGGTCTGGTTCAGTCTCCTATGGGGTCACTGCTCCTCCCCCTGGGTCCCGATGTGCACACTACTCTGTGTGTGCCCTCCAAGGGTGGAGTCTCTGTTTCCCCCAGTCCTGTCAAAGTCCTGCAATCAAATCTTGCTAGCCTTCAAAGTCTGATTCTCTAGGAATTCCTCCTCCCGTTGCCAGACCCCCAGGTTGGGAAGCCTGACGTGGGGCTCAGAACCTTCACTCCAGTGTATGGACTTCTGTGGTGTAAGTGTCCTCCAGTCTGTGAGTCACCCACCCATCCCTTATGGGATTTGATTTTATTGTGACTGCATTCCTCCTACCATCTCACTGTGGCTTCTCCTTTGTCTTTGGATGTGGGGTATCTTTTTGGTGAGTTCCAGTGTCTTCCTGTCAATGAGTGTTCAGCAGTTAGCTGTGATTCCAGTGCTCTCGCAAGAGGGAGTGAGCGCATGTCCTTCAACTCTGCCATCTTGAACCAATCTCCAAGGCACTTTAGTTTAACATTCAGGCAGAGGGGCAGGGTTCCCTGTGGAAGGCTATTATGTATGTTACAGCTATAGACAGCATCCTTTTAGTGATTATAATAACAAAAGCAACAAAAAGCAAAGGTAAAAGAAATATATTTTGCTCTTCCCTGTTACAGATGGGCACAGATAGGTTACTAAGTGGTGCTTGCAGTGATGGAGGTGGCGGTGGAGGTGCCCCAGGAGCCTCCATCAACAAGGGAGGAGCAGGTGGTGCTGGGCAAAATTAGGGCTACATGGATTCATGACAGGCAGCGTTGTAAAACTGTCATTCAACTTTTCATTTGGAATCCTGGAATCCTCCACCATTGGAGAAGGAGAACTTTGCTTTTCTCTTTGTACCATCAGTCTACTACCTGGCTGCTCACTTTTTTTTTTTTTTTTTTTCA
>NW_006797390.1:2517803-2522945 GCF_000442215.2 Lipotes vexillifer
GGGGTCTTCCCAGACCGGGGCATGAACCCGTGTCCCCTGCATCGGCAGGGGGACTCTCAACCACTGCGCCACCAGGGAAGCCCATGGCTGCTCAATTTCTGTTTGTTTGTTTGTTTTTCTTTTTTCCGTGCCTCGTGGCATGTGGAATCTTAGTTCACCAACCAGGAATGGAACCTGTGCCCCCTGCAGTGGAAGTGCAGAATCCTAATCACTGGACTGCCAGGGAATTCCCTCACTTTCTTTATTATGTAATTGCATAAATGCTTGAACATACGGGATCTCCCTTGCCTTCCATTCCTGTGACAAAACAATTCTAGCTGGAGAATGATACAAGAATTTAGGCTACTATACAAAGGCCACCTCTACTCGCTTTCAAGAATGTACGTGGGCCAAACAGAATTACAATAAAATGATTCTTTTTTTAGTCATAGGTTTATAACTATATGTCCACCAGCCTGTCAGAGTTTTCCCCAGGGGGCTGTTGAATGGAATCAAAGAAGTGCTTCCCATATTCGATCAGAAAAACATTCATGCGGGCACAGACCAAAAGCAAATCAGAATCCTCAGCAGCAAAAGGGAGCCTCGAACCAGAACAACAAAACCAAACAGCACAAAGCTCAAATTGACTTCCAAGGCCCACTAAGCTCAAATTGGCTTCCAAGTCCCACCAAGCCCGTGACTTTAGTCCCAGAGGCAACTTCCAAATGGGATTCCTGAAATGGGGAATCCCCCCAGTGGGAACCAGGAGCTCCCCAAACAGACAAGGCCAAAGGGGCCTCGGCGTGCAAGCTGGGGGACTTACCCTAATGCTGGCCAAGGTGTTACAACGTTCCAAATGCTGTTTTCCTTCTTCCCCAGAATAATTCCTCAGAGTAGGAGGTTCAGGCTGGCGTGGGGAGGAGGAAGAAAGGAGTGTCCTTGAGGCGAAGGTGGCCTTGGCAGATGCTAGGGTGACCCCATTTCTCCCTCCACTCCGCCTTGAAGTTCTGACTGCCAGTATGGTGGTCTGGGTATAACCCGGGCTCGACCTTTCCAAACAACAGGTCCCAGGCGATCTGGCCTTTTAAGGAGTCCTCCAACCCTCCACTCTGTATAAGAGGCTGGCATGAACCTCAGAGCTTCCAATCGAGCCAGGGACCCCAGTGGGGCCATCCCTGAGTTTTTCCCCCATACGAGCCACCGAATTTGTTGCCTAAACTCGGACTCTGTATACTGGGATCAAATTGAATCTCAGAGACAGAGTTTTGGGTGAAGCAGAAAAAAATAGCTTTATTGCTTTGCCAGGCAAAGGGAGCCACTGCGGGATTAATGCCCTCAAGACTGTGTGTTTCCTTGGAGGGGGCAGTGAGGAGTAATGGTTCAAGGCGCAGAGTGGTTGATAAAGATCAGGGTATGTGCAGGGTCTGCTTTCTTTTCCATCCAGAGATCATCTGAAGACCGTCAAGGCTGGCATCAGGTGGTCTCGTGATGGGCTTCTGTGATTCTCGAGGTTATTACCTTCTCTTTGGGATGAAGAATGCTTACAAAGAGGGGAATGTAAAGGGGAGTGTTCAAAAGAGAAAAATACTAGGTGCAATGATAAAACTAAGCAGAAACTAAGCAGAAACCAAACAGGTCATCTGAAAAGCAAGTCAAAGTGAGTTAAAACAGGTCAGAGCAAGATGGAGGCTATTCTAATTAGTTTTTAGAAATCTAGCTGGAACATCATTTGATGACAAACTACCCTAAGGCAGAATCTGTGCCCTTCTTTCTAACTTTCAAGGCATTCAATAAATGTCAAGTTGAATTAAATTGATGGTGAAATTTCAAACCAAACCAGCCTGTGGCACATGGAAGGGCCTGCCATTAAAGATCATGAGTCTTGAAATGTCCTGAAATAGATGTGCTATACATGTTGTGTACAATTTATTTATATTTTGTGCCATTCTGCCCAAATCACAGTGTACAACTTGACTCACTGGCACATGCCTATTTATAGACTGATCTAACTGGACATTTAAGATTCTAAAACAAAGTAGGATAATATGGCAACAAAGCCAGGAGGCCAGTAATGCATGTTTCTCTCTAGTTTCGTGTGTGACATCAGGAGATGACTTGATTAACTCAGGAGTGAATAAACCTGCCAACAGCAAAACTACTAGCGGAAGGAAATAGCCACTATCTTTTTAACAATTAAAAAAAATAACATGAAGGTATTAAACACAGACACCACCCACCCCCCAAATCAAAATCTATTTCTTCAACTCAGGAAATCTGTCAGTAACAATTCAGTTCAATTCAGAAGTAAATTTAGCAAAGCAGCCTCAGGCATTGTGGTCAGTCAGGTTGGTGATACATTCTTGCAATTTCAGTAATTAACCCAAAGAACTCAAGTTTTAAGGTAAGAAAGGTCATGAAAGAAAGGTTGATCATCATCAGGCTGGTGTCAGAACAGGATTATCATAGTCAATGTCGTACACAGTCAAAAAAAAAAAAAACAAGTAGAGAGTTCCCTGGTGGCCTAGTGGTTAGGATTCAGGCTTTCATTGCCGTGACCCGGTTCAATCACTGGTTGGGGAACTGAGATCCTGAAAGCCTAGGCACAGTCAAAAAAAAAGTAGTATCGAAAGTGAGGTGCGTGCAGCCTGGGGGGGACATACACCTTGAAACATCTGGGTGGGGGAAAGAAAATATTAGAACTTCTATCCCTGAGACACTGAGATGAGGGAAGAAAGCATTAGAACTTCTGTTTAAAACTTTTAAGGTACCATATAATAATATAGTAGCTAATGAATATAATTTGAATAACCATGTATTCATATATTGTGGTATATGCTAATTTTCACTTAACATTCAATACAGTAACATAATCATTAATTATTATGATTTGAATAATTAAATATTCACATATTGGGGTGTATGCTAATTTTTCACTTATAGACATTTGAATAATTTATAGTCAAATAAGCTAGATTTTAAGCACTATGGTGAAAGTGACCATCTATCTTTATTTCCCAAGACCTAGAACAGTAATTGGCATATAATAGACACTCAATAAGTAATAAAAGTAAAACTAGAGATAATTTACTTCAGAAATAATCTGCCCAACAGAATGATTTGTAATGCTTGACCAACATGATTTGGGATTACCCCAATGAATACGAGCAGCTTACATACTCAAGAAAATAGACCTGGCATGGAATATTACAAATAAAAAAGCCAGAATTCAACCAAGCATATTGTTGGATTCCTTATTGAAGAATATTAATAGGAGCGGCATGGTCTGAAATGACTAGAATTCCTCTAGTATCTGGATCTGGAGGTTCATGAATCTTGCCATTTAGACTTCAACTAACTCCTTTCCTCTGATTTCCTAATACACATTCGGATGACTACTTGTGCACTTTTATTTTTAATGAAACCCAGCATGCTGGCTGGCCCTCTTCCCTTGGCATCTTATCGTAAACTCACACACTGATAACTGGTTCACATGAGAAATTTTTATGACCTTTGCTAATGCTAATCAGACTTCCTTGTTCAAGTCTGAGGGTACATCCAAAAATCCTGGTCCCTCAAAACAGAGGATAAGCCTGGAACGCAGTGGCAAAGCAAAACAACCATCAATTGATCTTTCTTCTGTTCCATCAATTTCTTAGCTCTTAAACAAATATAATCTGAAAGTGCTTTGTAAACATGTTGGTTCCTACTGCTGGCTTTGTCCCACTGTTCCACTAACTCGTTCTGAATGATGGTTTGTCCAAAGTCATCTTCTCACTGATACCATCAGAACAGTGTTTCTCATTCCAATGACACGCTTGACAAGCGGAGTGCGTTTTATTTTTTTGGCAGCGCTGCGCTTATGCAGGATCTTAATTCCTTGACTAGGGATCAAACCCATGCTCCCTGCAGGGGGAGCACCGAGTCTTAACCACTGGAGTGCCAGGGAAGTCCCTGAGTGCATTTATTTTTATTTTTTTATTTTTTTTTTGCGGTATGCGGGCCTCTCACTGTTGTGGCCTCTCCCGTTACAGAGCACAGGCTCTGGACGTGCAGGCTCAGCAGCCATGGCTCACGGGCCTAGCCGCTCCACGGCATGTGGGATCTTCCCGGACTGGGGCACGAACCTGTGTCCCCTGCATCAGCAGGCGGACTCTCAACCACTGCACCACCAGGGAAGCCCCTGAGTGTGTTTTAAAGATCACTTTTTATGGCTGAGTAATATTCCATTGTATATATGTGCCACATCTTTATCCATTCATCTGTTGATGGACACTTACGTTGCTTCCATGTCCTGGCTATTGTAAATAGAGCTGCAGTGAACATTTTGGTACATGACTCTTTTTGAATTATGGTTTTCTCAGGGTATATGCCCAGTAGTGAGATTGCTGGGTTGTATGGTAGTTCTATTTTTGGTTTTTTAAGGAACCTCCATATTGTTCTCCATAGTGGCTGTATCAATTTACATTCCCACCAACAGTGCAAGAGTGTTCCCTTTTCTCCACACCCTCTCCAGCATTTACTGTTTCTAGATTTTTTGATGATGGCCATTCTGACCGGTGTGAGATGGTATCTCATTGTAGTTTTGATTTGCATTTCTCTAACGATTAATGATGTTGAGCATTCTTTCATGTGTTTGTTGGCAATCTGTATATCTTCTTTGGATAAATGTCTATTTATGTCTTCTGTCCATTTTTGGTTATTTGTGGTGAGGTGGATGGACCTAGAGTCTGTCATACAGAGTGAAGTAAGTCAGAAAAAGAAAAACAAATACCGTATGCTAACACATATATATATGGAATCCAAGAAAAAAAAAAGGTCATGAAGAACGTAGGGGTAAGACGGAAATAAAGACACAGACCTACTAGAGCATGGACTTGAGGATATGGGGAGGTAGAGGGGTAGGATGTGTCGAGGTGAGAGAGTGGCATGGACATATATACACTACCAAGCGTAAAGTGGATAGCTAGTGGGAAGCAGCCGCATAGCACAGGGAGATCAGCTAGTGGTTTGTGACCAGCTAGAGGGGTGGGATAGGGAGGGTGGGAGGGAGGGAGACGCAGGAGGGAAGAGAAATGGGAACATGTGTATATGTATAACTGATTCACTTTGTTATAAAGCAGAAACTAACACACCATTGTAAAGCAATTATACTCCAATAAAGAT
>NW_006797390.1:2523505-2525005 GCF_000442215.2 Lipotes vexillifer
TGCAATATTGTTGTATAAAGTTTACATATTTGTGAAGCAACACTTTATAATGTCTATGGATCCAAATAGATGTAGTAAAATTATAAAGAAATGAATGGGAAAGGTGGACACCAAACTCAGGATGGTGGTTTCATTAGGAGGATGGGAAAAGACTGGGAGGGTTATGCAGGCGTTTTTGCAATATATACGTAATATTGTTAAATTATAATAATCTACATTTTAAATTTTTTAAATAAAAACAAAAGATCAGGTTAAAAATGATAGCAATAATACAGATGAGAATGGTGAGGTTGATTTAAGGTAGTGACAATTGGAATTAAAGAAACGACTAGGGCTTCCCTGGTGGTGCAGTGGTTGAGAATTTGCCTGCTAATGCGGGGGACATGGGTTCAAGCCTTGGTCTGGGAAGATCCCACATCCCGCAGAGCAACTAGGCCCGTGAGCCACAACTACTGAGCCTGCGCGTCTGGAGCCTGTTCTCCTCAACAGGAGAGGCTGAGATAGCGAGAGGCCCGCGCACCGCGATGAAGAGTGGCCCCCGCTTGCCCCAACTAGAGAAAGCCCTCGCACAGAAACGAAGACCCAACGCAGCCAAAGTAAATTAATTAATTAATAATTTTAAAAAAACGAGTAGCTATTATTATCATTGAAGGGAAGTAAAAACTTAAAAAAAAAAAAGAAATGACTAAATAAAGCAGTGATTCAGACTTTTCCTCTTTAATTCTCCAAACAAGAGAAGTGACTTCATACTTCCTGATATAACCCAAAGTATCCTACCAACTCTAGAGTTTTACATTTGAAGTCCATGTGAATTTTGCATTTTACCCCATAATATATGCATATTTGTTTTAAGATCAATATATTTTATTTAATATATATCTTCTATTAATTATAGAAGAGTCAACTTATACTTTTAACCCTGTAATTTCATGTCTGAAATTTTTCTATGGAGATGGCGACCAAATGTGGAGAATGATTTGTGAACAGAGTCATAACACTATTCCACCATGAAAATTGCAAATAACACAATGTCCAATGATAAACATTCTTTTACGTAAAATATGTATCTAAATAATTATATATAATACAGTCATTAAATTAACTATGTAGATGTTAGTGATTTGAAAAAAATTTCTATAAGTGAATACAAGAAGATACAAAATTATATGTATGCTCTGATCTTAGCTATAGGAATCATATATGATATTCATAAAAGACCAGAAGGAAATATAGATATCATTATAGATTTCAAGTACTCTTTTGATATATTTTTCTATATTATTATATATATATATATATTTTTTAATTTTATTTATTTATTTATTTGGGTGCACGGGATCTTTAGTTGCGGCATGCTGGATCTAGTTCCCTGACCAGGGATCGAACCCAGGCCCCCTGCATTGGGAGTGCAGAGTCTTACCACCAGGGAAGTCCCTATATATATACATGTATATATATATACACATACATACATATATATATATATATATATATATATAT
>NW_006797390.1:2525015-2545642 GCF_000442215.2 Lipotes vexillifer
TTTTTTTTTTTAAGTAACACTGTTAGCATAGCATATGAGGTCTGGCAGAGAAAGTTGATTTTATTTTATTTTTTAAAATTTTATTCTATTTATTTTTCTGGGGTTGTGCCGCGCTGCTTGTGGGATCTTAGTTCCCCAACTATGGATGTGAACCCGGGCCTCGGTGGTGAAAGTGCTGAGTCCTAACCACTGGACCGCCAGGGAATTCACAATGTAGATGACTTTAGAAAAATTGGATATTTAGCTGCTCTAAATCTCACCTTCTTTATCTATGAAACATAAATAATAGTGTTTACCTCAGAGACCAGTGGAATATATTTATAAGGAGCACATAGAATAATGCCTGCCTATAACAGAAGATCAATAAATGACTGTTTCCTTCTACCTAGAATCTAATATACTCCCATGAGCGTAATGCAGAAAATTAACTAAGATCATTAAGGCTGTGTGTGTGTGTGTAAGTGTAACTCAGGACATCATTAGTCATGATGGATTTTCCAAGAAGACAAATTGTAAACATAAATATACTGACAATTCAGATCCAAAGGTCATAAGCCAGATAGTTTTATTAGAACATTTACCCCAAGAACACCCCTTCTGTTCTATTGCTGAGAGTCTAGCCACACCCGCACTCATCAACTACCATGTTTTCATAATGCCGTAGAATGACATTGTCATCGTTGTCCTGATAGAGCATGGAGATGGGGGACAGCTTGGTGGGAATGCAGACAGCCTGGGGAACTGCTGGGTCAATGGCGTGCATCAGCGCTTGCATGAAAGCATAATTGGAGCTGTTGAGGGAGGTGGTCAGTGAGAAAGGACAATCTCCGTGGCAGTAATTAGCCATGAAACCCTTGGGGGCAATGATCCACTTGTGCCAGCCCAGGTCCCGGAAGTTGATGAACAGCTGGTGACGATGGCAGAGGTTCTTGCAAGAAGCCTTAGAGGCAGGGATGGCTGCTCTCCTTTTGCGGGTAGGAGGGTGGCACTGCTCAGGGTTGAGGGTGACCACCAACAGGGAAGCATGCAGAGAACGTCTCAGTCTGGCGCAGGTGTCCTCAAGCTGAAAATTCACCCCAGAGGCTCTGCCTCCTTTGACCAGTATCTCCAGGAACAAACCTATGTTCTTCCGGGGGTAATTATTCCTCTTAGCCACATCCAACAGATTGAAGTGAAGGACACCTTGAGGCCGTGGTACTGACTGCAGTGCAAACATTTTACCTGTCTTTGGGGTGGCCTGGCCCCGCACGTGTGGCTCCTGAACCAGGGACAGAGCCAATTCCAGTTCTGGTCCCAGGTTATAGTAAGTGTTGGGCCCCAAGTCCAGGCCCAGCTGGGCCATTGTTAACTGTTCCTCATCTTTAATCGCAGACAGATTAAAGGAGAGGAGCTTCTGTAGGTAGGAGGAGGCTTGGGAAAGGCTCTCGGAGTAAAGAAAGAAACCTAGATGGGGACAGAGAGATGTGAGTCACCTCCACCTGTGTGATGTAAATGTCAAATGTTATATGTATATCCACATATACAAAACAAGGGCAGGAAATTCTCAGCCATTTGGGAGGATTTGTTTCTCTCACTCCTCATTTATGGCCAGAGGTTCTTATCTACATATTGCAGGTCCCCAAGGGATCCTGAATAGAATTTAGAAGGTCTATAATCTTGGATGGGAAAAAGAATCACATCTTTATCTTCACTAAACTCTAAGTGACATTTAGCATTTCTTTTGATTATGAATATAGGCGACAAATCCCAATAACCTTGTAAGCATCTATGACACTGTTACCAATAAAAATCATAGGTATGTTCATATATTAAGTTGTTGCAAATAGCTTAAAATAACATTTATGCTCGAACTACTTTGAATTGATGGTATAATCCCTTCTTCAGATCTTGTTATTTGTTGCATGAACAAAATATCATATGCATTACTATACACACATTCATTTTGTAAATATTTCTATAAATGTATTTCAGTATTTAATTGATTTCTTTTAAAATTCTAAATATTTTATATTAGGCATATAAACCTTTTTCTGAGAAGGGGTTCATTGGCTTCAACTGCCAGTCAAAGGGACCAATGGCACAAAAATGTTTAAGAACGCCCTACGCTGTCAGGTGTTGTAACCACTTAGATTTACTTCAAAACAAACGCCTGTCATCCAGCCAAGGCTGGCCCTCTGGAGCTCCCTTATGTTTCATCCTTAGGTAATTCTTATCTAAAGCCCACAGTTTTCAATGTCAATAATTTCTAGTCTTATACTTTTTTTTTTTTTTTTTTTTTTTTTTTGCGGTACGCGGGCCTCTCACTGTTGTGGCCTCTCCTGTTGTGGAGCGCAGGCCCAGCAGCCGTGGCTCACGGGCCCAGCCTCTCTGCGGCATGTGGGATCTTCCCGGACCGGGTCACGAACCCGTGTCCCCTGCATTGGCAGGCGGACTCTCAACCACTGCGCCACCAGGGAAGCCCTCTAGTCTTATACTTTTGAATAGTTCTCCCACTTCACTGGAAAATGAGATGCAATGTGATTCTTCAATTTCTCCACATGGACCCCCTTCTCTGTATCTTTTGAAATTGTGCTGAACTCTCCCTGTTTGCAAAGCTAACTTCTCTGCTTAGATTTTCATACATCACCTACTCCTCTAGGAAAAGGCCCAATAGAGGATACATTTACCCTTTTTTTGTTTGTTTGTTTTGCATCTTCAATTTCTCTCAACAAATAACTTCTTTGACCTGATGCCACCATTTTGTTTGGTAGGGTGGCTCTACCCTAAGAGATTTTCTAAGCTCATTCAGCCTGTGGAGAAATTACAATGGAAACCCAGGTATTCTAACCATTCCACCACAATGCCTCTTCATGCTCATTTAAAAAACAACAAAATTAAAAAGCATTTAAAATTACCCAGGTTCCTGTTCAAGTCTACTATATCATCTCTCCGTTTCTTTTCATGGACCATCTTCTTTAAAAGATTAGTCTATGTTTGTTGTCTCTACTGCTTACCATATATTCTTGTTATTGTCTAAGTCTCTTACCCTTACTGGTCCACTGAAATAAACATCTTTAAGTGTTGCCTAACTAGCAAATGCAGGGATGTTTTCACAGGGCTTATCCTTCTCAACCTCTGTGAACAGTTGATCTCTCCTGTTCACAGCTTTAATTCTAACATATTAGTCTCACTTTTTACTCATATCACTAAATCACATTCCTTAGGCATGGAAAAAAACCCAAAAGACAGAGAGGAAAAGATGAACAGATTTGAAAACATGAAAATAAAAAGCTTCTATATTCAAAAGACATCATGAACAAAATTAAAAGCTGAAAGAACAACCAAGAATACTTGTAGTATGTATATAAAGAGCTTTTACAAATGATTAAGAGGCCTCACAAATCATTAAGGAAAAGAATCCTTAACAGGAAAAGGGTCATAATGTGTAAATAAATTTAATGTTTAAATTTGAAAAAATGTATAAATTTTCAAATAATAATACAATTATTTGAAAAATAAAAATGAATGATTCACATTTTAAGATAATAAACATGATAAATATAGTCAATACTGCTGTATGTTGTGTATAAAAGAGTAAGTAAATTCTAAGTTTTTAGCACAAGGAAAGAATTTTTTTTCTGTTTCTGTAACTTTGTATCTATATGAGACAGTGGATGTTTGCTATACTTATTGGATTTATTGTTGTTGTTTTGGCTGCACAGCGCGGCTTCTGGGATTTTAGTTCCCCAATCAGGGATCGAACTTAAGCCATGGCAGTGAAAGCGCCAAGTCCTAACCACTGGACCACCAGAGACTTCCCTCACTATACTTATTGAGATAATTGTTTTGTGGTATACGTAAATCAAATCATTGTGCTGTACACCTTAGACTTATACAGTGCTGTACGTCAATTATATCTCAATAAAGCTGGAAGAAAAAAAAGACTATATTCTAAGTCTTAAATAAATAAGCAAATAAATAAATGATTCATTATCCATTTGAAAGGGCATCGTTCCACCTTATTAAAGAAACATATTAAAACAACGAGATCATGTTTTGCTACCAGATTAACAAAAATTAAAAGCTAAAAGAGTGTTGTTACCTAATGGCCACCCAGTGCAGCACGGATAAGTACACTGTAATATACTAACAGAATAAAATCCTAGACAGCAATGAAAATGAACTACAAATACACACAACACGGATAAATCTCACAAATGTAATGTTGAATGAAAGAAGCCAGACACGAAAATGGATACATTCCACAGTTCCACTTACATGAAGTTCAAAACCAGGCAAAACTAATACGTAACGTTTGATGTCAGGATAACAGTTACCCTTGTAGAGAAGTATTGATTAACAGAAGGGGGCATGAAGGATCCTCTGGGGTGCTGGTCATGTACTGTTTCTTGATCTGCGTGCTAGTTATTCTGCAAAACTTCATTGAGCTGTTCTGTACAATTTATGCACTTTTCTGAATGTACATTTTACTTCAATAAGTTTCTATTTTAAAGAGACTACTGTCAAAGTAAGTGAGAATTCTCATACAGTCAACGTGGAGTATCAATTTTAAAGGATATTTGCTGTACATCAAAAGTATAATTGTAAAAACAAAACAAAACAGGATAAATGTGCCTACCCTTTGATACAACAATCCACTTCTAAGAACTTATCCAGGGAAATAATAGAAAAAGCGTGCGCACGCACACACACACAAATGGATATAAAGCTGCACTATTATAATATGTTTATGTTCATCAACAGGGCATCAGTTACATAAATTGTAGCATGTCTATACAATGGAATATCATATAACCATTAAAACAGGGATAAGCTGACTATATGTTATGACTTGAACAAAATGTTCATAATATTGGAGGAATGTATAGTATGATCCCAGTTATAAAAAAAATTACAAGTTTATATTATATATATGCAAAGAAGAAAAGTCTAGAAGAATATACATCAACTATTAATGGTGGTTTTCTCTAGGGGGAGCATTAGGGAGGAGTGATAATGAGATTGTGTCCTTTTCCTGTACCATTAGATAGAATTTTGATCATCACAAAAATTAAAAGTTTTTTTTCCGTGGTGAAGGGAAGGAAGTAGCCTCAGCTATTTCTTACTCTCTCCTTGGAAAAGTCTTCACACCAGCACCCCTCACCTCTTAACCTTCCTCCAGGAATTGTCCCTGAAGCCCCACCCCCAAGGCATCTAACGTGACACTTAGCACAATGTATGGAAGTCATCTGTTTGTTGATGCGTCTTCTATAAACTCTTAAAAAGCTGACTTTATCATTCATCTCTGTACTCTCATGGTCTTACACAGTTGCCGGCACTTAGTAGGCATCCAATAAATGCTTCTCGGACTCAAATCTTATTTCCAGTTGCTGTAAAACTAACCAGCCACGGCTCTCAAGTCCTCCCACCTCAACCACCTGGGAGGCTATATAGAAATGCAGATTACAACACCCATCTCTGACTTTGAATAAGAATCGGGTGGGGGGGACTTCCCTGGTGGCACAGTGGTTGAAAATCCGCCTGCCAATGCAGGGGACACGGGTTCGAGCCCTGGTCCAGAAAGACCCCACATGACACCGAGCAACTAAGCCCATGCGCCACAACTACTGAGCCTGTGCCCTAGAGCCCGCGAGCCGCAACTACTGAGCCCACGTGCCACAACTTCTGAAGCCCGTGCGCCTAGAGCCCCTGCTCTGCAACAAGAGAAGCCACCGCAATGAGAAGCCTGTGCGCTGCAATGAAGAGTAGCCCCCGCTCGCCACAACTAGACAAAGCTCGCGTGCAGCAACGAAGACCCCACGCAGCCAAAAGTAACTAACTAAATAAATAAATTTTTTAAAGACATTAAAAAGAAAAGAATCGGGTGGGGGCGTGAGGGACAGGAACTAGGCTGGAGAATCAACTTTTAACAGTTGATCTGGGTAATTTTTGGTGGGTGGTCAGTTTGGCAAATTACTGAATTATCTGAAAGGTATGACGATGGCATATATTATCGCCTTGTATTTACAAATTACGAATAGCCTTTTCTACCCATCAAAAGTAATGGGAAGGTATGGAGCGGGAAGCAAAAGTCCTGGGCAAACTGACCCCAGAGGACCAGGATGAGTAAATTTGGGGCTCAGGAGTGGGAGACTGAGCCCTAATTCCACTCTCACACCTCCACCTAAATTGTAGCACAAAGCTGTTGATTCAGAAAAAACCATTTTGAATCCTGGCTTTGTTCACACACTAGCTGTATGATCTTGAATAGGTTACAGGTTATCTACTGTCTGAGCCTCAATTTCCTTATTGTTAAAAACTTGATAAGAATACCTGCCTTCCTCTCGGGACAGTGGCTGGGATTAAATAAGATAAAATGTGTAAATTACCAGTACGTGGCAGTCCATGAACCCCTCGGTAATTGTTACTTCCCCTTTATTCCTTTCTTCACACCAGATTCATCTCTAGGAAAGACTCCAGTGTCCTCACCTTGATCTGGGAGAAGTCGGAGTATGTTCCCACTGACACCCAGCTCCTTCACGTAGCACGAGTCTTGAGAGACGCCAGTGGTTGCTGCTGCCTCTTGATCCTGGAAAATTCTCTTCAAGATGGAAGGCACAGGTTGGAACTTCTTGGGTGAAGGCTCTTTGTCTAAGCCCAGAGACTGGAGAAAGACACGTTCTTGGAATTGGAATGTCTGGCCCAAGGCCAGGATTAACAGGAGGCCTAGAGCCAAGCCTGGCAGCGAAGGAAGCATGGCGCCTGAGCTGAGGTGAAGCTGGCTAGTGGGGCTGAAGAGAGCTCTAGCGCCTGACTGCCCAGCAATTCAGGTGCTGCTAATTTATCTGAGGTAAGATAATCAGGTGTGAATTGCTCTCTTCCCAGCTCCTCAAAGGCAATTGGATACAAAAAGGACAGATTTTTTTTTTTTTTCTCTTCCCCAGTTCTGCTCTCCCAGAAAAAAATTCACAAAAGAAAGATTACCCATGCATGGACCTAACTCTCCAACAATCTGAGATTTGTCAGCAGTAGACTGAGTGGAAAGGAGATACACATTTATTCTTTTAACAAACATTTATTAAGCATCTATTATGTGCAATGCGCTGAGATGGGTGCTAGGAACATATTATTCGTAACTGAAAGTCTTGTCATTCATAGTCTAATTAGACAAATACACAGGTGGAGTTCTACTAAACTATATCCACAGCCAGGTGGAAAACCAAACCGGGGAGGGAAAACCCCTCCTGGGAAGGCTGATCTACACTCCCCATCTGTTTTCAGCTCTAGGACTGAATTTTGTTCCACTAACTTTGACC
Source organism: Lipotes vexillifer (assembly GCF_000442215.2). Lineage (NCBI taxonomy): Eukaryota > Metazoa > Chordata > Mammalia > Artiodactyla > Lipotidae > Lipotes > Lipotes vexillifer. The sequence goes on from NW_006797390.1 coordinate 2,532,311, forward strand.
TTCCTGATTAAAAGTCAGAAATCAGACTGACTGGGTAATTCTGGTTCCAGTACTTATTAGCTCTGTGACATTAGACATGTCACTTAACCTTCCTAAATTTTGTTTCCTCAACTGAAAAGAAAAACCTGCCTTCTAATTTGCCATAGGAATCTGATAAGATGATGTGTTTAAAGTGCTCGGCACAGAGCCTGCCAAAAGTAAGCACACACAAAGTGTTCACAGTGGAGAAAACTTCAAAGCTTAGCAGACATTTTTCACTAAGACATTCAGGGCTGAAGGAGCTACACATGTAAAGGCAAATAGGTTATTGAGCAGTCTGAACAAGGCAGCATACATCAATTTCTGTTTTGGTTCTGTTTTGTTTTGGCCAAACCATTATGAGATTTTTCAAATGCTATAGAAAAATTAGCTTGTTTGTCACCCAAATAATTTTCAAGCTTTTTGAGAACAGACACTTTATCATTTTACATTATTTTAAACCACCTATTTTTTTATCTTGATAAATTTTATTACTGCAGTATTTGTAGATGGAAAGAGTATATATAGATATATATTTTGATTGCCTTTCATTTTTATAAACAGTAAGCAACTGTTTTATGAAAATTTATCATTTGAACCTTTTAAATTGAGAGTGGTGGGAAGGGGGGCGGTTTCTAGTGTCATGAATGATTTGGGGTCACAAATCATTGCCCTGAAATTATAACCATTCATAAACTCAAACCCTTTACATCAGGCTCTCTGAATCTTGGTCAGTTTCTCTCCCACCTATTTTTTTTTTTTTTTTTTTTTAGCTGCATTGGGTCTTTGTTGCTGTGAGCGGGCTTTTCTCTAGTTGCAGTGAGCGGGGGCTACTCTTTTTTTTTTTTTGAGGGGGGGCTACTCAGTTGCAGTGCGCAGGCTTATTGCGGTGGCTTCTCTTGCTGCGGACTGTGGGCTCTAGGCACATGGGCTTCAGTAGTTGTGGCACACAGGCTCAGCAGTTGTAGCACGTGGGCTCTAGAGTGCAGGCTCAGTAGTGGTGGCTTGCAGGCTTAGTTGCTCTGCAGCACATGGGATTTTCCTGGACCAGGGCTCAAACCTGTGTCCCCTGCATTGGCAGGCGGATTCTTAACCACTGCGCCACCAGGGAAACCCAAAAGATTATTGTTAATTAAAGAAAAACAGGGACTTCCCTGGCAGTCCAGTGGTTAAGACTCCAGGCTTCCACTGCAGGGGGTTGTGGGTTCGATCTGTGGTTGGGGAACTAAGATCCCGCATGCCATGTGGCATGGCCAAAAAAAAAAAAAAAAGAAATTTTAAAAAAGCACAGACATCTCAAGTTAATGAAGTTACCACTCTCCTCTGTATGGGAAGATGCAAGAGTCTGAGTTCATTTAAATCATTCCTTGAATACAAGCATGGCCATTTATTAAATAGAATATGAATGGCCTGAGATATCATGAAGGGTCTCACTTCCTTTCCCTATAAAATTACAGCATTAAATTTGACCTTCTTTAAGGGTTCTACAAACAAAAACACTATAATTCTAGGGGAATGGGGAGGGGCAATATAGGGGTGGGAGAGTGGGAGGTACAAACTACTGGGTATAAGACAGGCTCAAGGATGTATTGTACAACACGGGGAATATAGCCAATATTTTGTAATAACTGTAAATGGAAAGTAACCTTTCAAAATTGTATAAAATAAAAAAATTTTTAATTAAAAAATAAAACACACAAAAACAAAATAAACAAACAAAAAAACATTGTAATTCTGGACTTTCAGCCCTAATTAGAAAATCAAAAGCAAGACAATATGGCTAAATATTATAGAACCAGTTCCGAAGTCATGGACTTGGATTAAAATCTCAGCTCTATCACTTACTGGCAGTGAGGTCCTAGAAAAATTGTTTCTCTGGCCTTTGGTTTTCTAATCAATAAAATGAGAAATATATCAGTTCAACAGAATTATTGTGATCATAAGCATAAAAAATATTCAACTTCAATCGTAAAAAGAAGCAAATTAAGCAATATGGATGGACCTAGAGATTATCATAATAAGTGAAGTAAACCACACAAAGACAAATATCATATGATATCACTTACATGTGGAATCTAAAATATGGTACAAATGAACTTATTTACAAAACAGAAACATGGGATTCCCTCTCAGTCCAGTGGTTAGGACTCTACCCCTCCAATGCAGGGGCACGGGTTCAATACCGGGTTGGGTAACACCAGCCATGCAGTGTGGCCAAAAACAAAAAAAAAAACAAACAAAAAACCAAAACAGACTCACAGACATAGAAAAGAAACTTATGGTTACCAAAGAGGGGAAGGGGAGTTTGGGATTAGCAGATACAAACTACTATATATAAAACAGATAGGGCTTCCCTGGTGGCGCAGTAGTTGAGAGTCCGCCTGCCGATGCAGGGGATACGGGTTCGTGCCCCGGTCCGGGAAGATCCCACATGCCGCGGAGCAGCTGGGCCCGTGAGCCATGGCCGCTGAGCCTGCGCGTCCGGAGCCTGTGCTCCGCAATAGGAGAGGCCACAGCAGTGAGAGGCCCGCGTACCACAAAAACAAAAACACAAAAAAACAGATAAACAACAAAGTCCTACTGTATAGCACAGGGAACTATAGACAATATCTTGTAATAACCTATAAAGGAAAAAAATATTAAAAAGAATAGGGCTTCCCTGGTGGCGCAGTGGTTGAGAGTCCGCCTGCCGATGCAGGGGACGCGGGTTCGTGCCCCGGTCCGGGAAGATCCCACATGCCGCGGAGCAGCTGGGCCCGTGAGCCATGGCCGCTGAGCCTGCGCGTCCGGAGCCTGTGCTCTGCAACGGGAGAGGCCACAGCAGTGAGAGACCCGCGTACCGCAAAAAAATAAATAAATAAAAAATAAATAAATAAAAATTTAAAAAATATACAAATGTGTATATATATACAACTGAATCATTTGCTGTACACCTGAAACTAATGCAACTATATTTCAACCTAAAAAAAAAAAAAGAGAGAATTTATAAATAAAAGAAGCAAATTAAAATTGGGATTGACGTATATACACTAATATGTATAAAATAACTAATAAGAACCTGCGGTATAAAAAAATTAATTAAATAAAATTTAAAAATTCAAAAAAAAAGAAGCAAATTAAAGTAATACAATGTCTGTCTATCCAATCAGAAAAGTGAAAAAAAATGAGGAAACAAGGAAATAAATATTATTACACTCAGCTCTGATGTATACATTAATATAACATACCTAGAATAAAAGTTTGCAAATATATTAAAAGTTTGAAAACTATTGTGTCCTTCTCATATGAGGTACCTAGAGTAGTCAAATTCATAGTGACAAAAGTAGAATGGTGGTTACAGGGATTGGGGGAGGAGAGAATGGGGAATGGAGAGTTACGGTCTAATGATATAGAGTTTTTGTTTTGCAAGATGAAAACAGTTCTGTAAATGGCTGGTGGTTATGGTAGCACAATGTGAATGTACCTACTGCCACTGGACCATACACTTAAGAATGATTAAACAATAAATTTTATATTATGTGCATTTTACCAAAATTTTTAAAAATAAACTTTAAAAAATGCTCATGTACTTTGCTCAGAAATTCCACTTTTAGAATATTCTTTTTTTTTTTTGGCCGTGCCATGCAGCATTTTAGTTCCTCGGTCAGGGATCAAACCTGGGCCCACAGCACTGAACACACCGCATCCTAACCACTGGACCGCCAGGGATTTCCCCTAGAATATTATTCTTAACCACTAGAATATAAACTACAAAAGGGCAGGGACAGATGATGGGTACTTGATAAATATTTGTTGAGTGAATTAAGTAATGAGAGTGGACAAAGAATTACAAATGTATTCATTTTAGTATTATTTACTACAGAGAAAACTTAAAAACAACCTAACTGGGGGCTTCCCTGGTGGCGCAGTGGTTGAGAATCTGCCTGCTAATGCAGGGGACATGGGTTCGAGCCCTGGACTGGGAGCATCCCATATGCCATGGAGCAACTAGGCCCATGAGCCACAACTACTGAACCTTGCTCCACAACAAGAGAGGCCGCAATAGTGAGAGGCCCGCACACCACGATGGAGAGTGGCCCCTGCTTGCCACAACTAGAGAAAGCCCTCTCACAGAAACGAAGACCCAACACAGCAAAAATAAATTAATTAATTAATAAACTCCTACCCCCAACATCTTCTTTAAAAACAAAAACAAAAACAACCTAACTGTACAACAGTAAACGTGTTGCGGAACATTCATAAGTTTTATTATTACTCAGCCATACATAATGTTGTAAAAGAATACATAATAGCGTGAAAACTAATCCATGAAAAACTCATCCTTAGGAATTCCCTGACGGTCCAGTGGTTAGGACTCCACACTCTTACTACTGAGTGCCCGGGTTCAATCCCTGGTTGGGGAACTAAGATCCCACAAGCCATGTGGCGTGGCCAAAAAAGAAATAAAAAAAGAAAAACTTATCCTTAGTAATTTAAGCAAAAAAAAAAAAAAAAAAGAATTACATAGAAAATAATCCAATTTTATAAAAATGTGTACAGAAAAAAATTTGGAAAGATGGATATCAATACATTAACAATTGCTATTTCTTAGTAATTTTTTTGGTAAATTTCTGTATTTTTCAAATTTTTATAACAAATGTTTTTTGAATTTTATTATCAGCAAAAAGTTACTTAAACAACATAGTCTTGACCACCAAAGCACAAAGTGAATTGGATGCTGCTGGCAGTCAGTGAACAAATATTTACTGAGTGTCTAAAAAAACTGTTGTATTAGGGACATAGAAGTGGCAAAACAAAGTCCCGTAGGTAAAGAACTGGGGAAACATTTTAAGAACTAAGGAGAACTTCAAACAAACAATGAAGTTTCTCCAACCGTGATGCTCTACCTCACTCACACCCTCCTACTGATATTTGTACATATATGAGCTCCTTTTCTTGTAATAAAAAGACCTGGGTTTTTTTGTTTTGTCTTGTTTTTTTGTCTTTTAACCTTTTCTAACTCAGCTGAATTGTGGACACATCCTCCATCCTCTCTAAACGTGATAGCAAGCCATAGCGTTAGTGTGGACATAGAAAAGTTGAGAAGACTTCAAGAATTAAGGAAAATTCATTGAGATTTCTCATACTAATTATAACCCACACCCTGGTGACCACGCACAGCTCTCTTAGTAGCCTTTAGAGAGGAGAGGAATGACGCAGCAATGAGGGATTACCCAAATAAATAGAGTATAAATTTGCTGAGGGCACCTGCAAAGCCAGCACACTAAAAATAAATTTGCAGAAAGAAAAGTGTTTTTTTTTGTTTGTTTTGCTTTTTTGCGGTACGCGGGCCTCTCACTGTTGTGGCCTCTCCCGTTGCGGAGCACAGGTTCCGGACGCGCAGGCTCAGCGGCCATGGCTCACGGGTCCAGCCGCTCTGCGGCATGTGGGATCTTCCCGGATAGGGGCTCGAACCTGCATCCCTTACATCGGCAGGCAGACTCTTAACCACTGCGCCACCAGGGAAGCCCTGGAAAGAAAATTCTTAAGATTGAGGTAGACATCAAGAAAAAAATTAGAGATTTTTCACTTCCTTAGATGTATTTTACTATTAAGTATATTATTTATTTATTTATTTATTTATAATTATTTTTGGTGGGTGGGCAATTAGCAAGAACTATAGTCTGAGTAGGAGTAGTTAGGGGACATCAGGAGAAAAATTCAAAAGGTCCACAGGGTTAATATTTGTAGCATGCTTTGTGTGTTTGTTTTGGCCGTGCAGACTGCGGGGGTCCTAGTTCCCAGACCAGGGATGGAAACTGTGACTCCTGCAGTGGAAGCTCAGAGTCCAACCACTGGACTGCTAGGGAAGTCCCTGTAGCATATCTTACATCCTGTTAAAACCTCATTCTTGGCATTTAACAGCTTGAGCATTTTATCTCGTTACCAAAATAAAACAATAATGAATAAAATCCCTTAGAATCACCCTAATGAGTATGAAATAATATCACTTTGTATTAATATACCATTTTTCACTCATTTAGGAATGTTTCTTTTAATCTTTAGACACTAAATAATTATGCCTTTAACTGCATTTCATGACATGACAAATTAAATTCTATCTGCATTTCATATTATGTTCTTACTAAGTTATGTCTAATTATCAATTCAATGTACATAAAAACTGTTAAGGGCCTTAATTCTTTGGGATAAACTGTTTTAGATAATTTATCAATTTATACTCCCAGAACTAGTGAACGAGAGTTTAGGTTTAATAACTGGCTGCGCTTAGATATTCTCTTTCCTTAACTTTTTAAGACGAGATGTAACTGATATATCCTTTATAACTTTATTTGGACTTTTTTTTTCTTTATTCTTTTTTTTTTTTTTTTTTTTTTTTTTTTTTTTTTTTGGCTGTGCTGCATGGCATGTGGCATCTTAGTTCACTGACCAGGGATCGAACACTTGCCCCCTGCAGTGGAAACGTGGAGCCCTTACCACCGGACCACCAGGGAATTCCCTGGACTTCTTTAATTACTAACGTTGATTTTTTTTTAAGCCATTTGTACCTTTTCTTAGAAATGTACGTTTCTGTTGTTCACATTATTTTGGACTATAGAAAATACATTTTTTCTTTAAAAAAGAAAAAGGAAGGACTTCCCTGGCAGTGCAGTGGTTAAGACTCTGCACTCCCAATGCAGGGGGCATTGGTTTGTTCCCTGGTCAGGGAACTGAGATCTTGCATGCCACCTGGCATGGTCAAATAATTAATATATAAATAAAAGAAAAAGGAACATTTTCAGTAATGGTCAGAATCAGGTAATCAGAAACTCCTAGTGCAGGGTTTTGCACCTCCTGTGTGATGATCACAAATTGAGGTCTAGATGTTCTGCTGAGATCTCTAGGCAGTGTCACCTCAAATGTACACTACTCAATATTAAAGCTTCCTGATCCAAAATCTACTCCAAGTGTGGGCTGTAAACCTATGCCTATCTGCAAATTGTTACTTGAGGACACCAGTGCAGAAAACAAGAGTAAATATTAAGGAATGTTTAGAGCAATTTGACAAAGTGATGTTATGCCAGATGAATCTATTATTTTTCAGTGGGGCTTGATTTTGTATGTTTTTAAATTTTAATTTCTAGTAATCTTTCAATTTTATCTTGTAAGTATTTTGGTCCATGATTGGAGACTAAAACAACAAGCTAAACCCTCACCATAGACAGGTTGAGAAGCACTATTCTAAATTGTTTTCTTTTGACTCAGGGTATTAGTTTCTTATTGCTGCTATAAAAAATTACCACAAGGGCTTCCCTGGTGGCGCAGTGGTTGAGAGTCCGCCTGCCAATGCAGGGAACATGGGTTCGCGCCCCGGTCCGGGAAGATCCCACATGCCGCTGAGCGGCTGGGCTCATGAGCCATGGCCGCTGAACCTGCGCGTCTGGAGCCTGTGCTCCGCAACGGGAGGGGCCACAACAGTGAGAGGCCCGCGTACCGCAAAAAAAAAAAAAAAAAAATTACCACAAATTTAGCGTCTTAAAGCAACACAAATTATTATCTTACAGTTCTGGAGGTTAGAAGTCTGAAACAGATTTTAATGGGTTAAAATCAAGGTATAGCTTAGAGCTGTGTTCTTTCTGGAGGCTCTAGGGGAGAATCTGTTTCCTTGCCTTTTCCAGCTTCTAGTGTATGTCTACCTTCCTTGGCTATTGACCTCTTTTTCCATTTTCAAAGCCAGCAGAGTAACATCCTCAAATAGCTCTGACTCTGATCTCCTTTATCACTTGTAATTACTTTTGTGATTACATCACCTCAATAGAGGATAATCTTCCCATCTCAAGATCCTTAACTTAATTGAATTGATAAGGTCCCTTTGGCATATAAGGTAACATATTCACAGGTTTGGGGGTTTAGGATATGGACATCTATGGGGGGGTAGCTATTCAGCCTACTAGTTTTAGCCTCCAAAGCCACATTCTTAAATCCACCTTCAGAGAGCAATAGGGGTTCTTGGTTACACCAGACAGACTTGCTTTCCACAAATACACATGTCAGACCATGGTCCAAGTGGTAAGTAATTAAGTGATTTGGTTCTGGATGTAAACAAACAAATAAAATCTCTGTTGATTTTCATGAATTTTACTGTCTTAGGTGCTACCCATCAAATCCTCTAAAATCACTTTATCTATTTGCCCGTCTGGAAAAAGTTGACAAGTAATACCACAGAAAGATATCACATTACTACAATGTAACCCAAAGTCAAACAGTTGTGAAACTCTATCAGAATTTACCAAATTTTATCACCATTTTCAAGGGGTTTTGTGTGTGTATGTGTGTCAATTATTAAAGACAACTTTTTGTGTTTTATCAGCTACCACCATTTGTTATCAGCAGCAAGACCTCTCTGCAGCACAATCGGTACCCACACCATTCAAGTTCTTTCTGACAGAGCTACAGTCAGCTCTGTCCTTAGCATTGTTCTCTCCATTCATTGCGATTCCTTTAGTTTGAAGTTTTTTCTTTTTCCAGGACCAGCAGCCCTAAATAAGGTAGTAATTATCAGCTGATGTTTAGATTTTGGGGTTTTTTTTTTCAAGCAATTTTCACAATTATGAACAATGCTGGAGTAAACCACCTTTTACACATCATTTCATATGTTTGACTTTAGTGTAAATGCCTAGAAGTAGGATTTTCATGGGAATACCTGAAGTTGTTTTATAAATCCTGTATAAGGCTAATATTTTGACATATAATCCAAAAGGTTCTTCGAGGGAATTCCTTGGCAGTCCACTGGTTAGGACTCTGCGCTTTCACTAATGAGAGCTAAGGTTCAATCCCTGGTCGGGGAACTAAGATACCACAAGCCATGCGGCTTGGTCAAAAAAAAATCAATCAATCAATTAATTAATTAAAAAGTTAAAAGATGTTCTTCTAAAAGGTTGTACAACTTACATCCTGTGGTGGGGGGTAATAACTAGATGCAATGGTAGCCTCCAAATACACTACCAGTCATGCTATCCAAGAGGCTGTAGAAATGAAAGGCTCACAAAGCCAATGAAGATGCTCAAAAGGCATTTCTCAAATCAATTTGAAACACAGTGAGAATCAAGGGAAAAGAGATGGAGTGGGTTAACATACTTAAAATGAGGTGTAAAGTTGAGTGGAAGGACCATGCTACCTGATGCCTGGGTTATTCAATGTCCATGTCTTGTCTCTCACTGCCCCTCTCTGCCACATCAGCATTTTCCACTGATGTATATTCATGAGGACCAGAGTTGAGTTTTGAACAAGGGGGCGCAGCAGATGCCTGGAATGTCATATGCCTGCTCTGTCAGAGAGATACAGGAGCAAGCACATCTGCCCACAGCTATGATTGCCACTTAGCCTGCTAGGGCAGAGCACAAGTGGGAACAGGATGGAAACATAATGAGTGTCATCGATGGGTTACCAATTGGGGGATGACATAGCTGTCAGCCTAGAGTTGCCATGACTTCTATTCATACTTGGTCTTTCCATCCCCTTCAACTATAAGTACCTTTTTTGGTTTTTATTTTTCATTTTTTTTCTTTTTGGCCACACCGTGAGGCATGGGATCTTAGTTCCCTGACCAGGGATCAAACCCATGCCCCCTGCTGTGGAAGCGTGGAGTCCTAACCACTGAACCACCAGGGAATTCCCTATAAGTCCCACTTTTGTTTGTTCCATCATATATTCCATTTTTCCATCATCTTTAATACATCTTATAGGTTACTAACTTACTCATATTTAGTGTATCTAATGAATTCTTTGTCTCAGGAGCCTCTTACTTATTCATTAGGTATATTAACACTTCCAATGAGTGTTGTCCACATCTCATCAGTTTCTATAAGTCATATACATATACCTAAGTTATATACTATATACTATTTATAAGTTGCTATCTGGTGATGAGTTTCATGACACAGTACCCCAAAATATGTCACCTTGGCCATACTGAATGTTGTAAGCTAAAGAAATTTGAGAAAAGAACAGGGAATTTCCTGGCAGTCCAGGGGCCACACTCTCACTGCCGAGGGCCTGGGGTGAATCCCTGGCTGGGGAACTAAGATCCCACTAGCCATGTGCCATGGCCAAAAAAAAAAAAAAACAAAGGGCAGAAGCAGGAAGGTCACTCTGACCTTCCCCCACCCCTCTTCCCTGAAACAGGTCATAAGACCCTCATGTTAGAAATGCCCTCTCTAGACCCAGAGGAGAGGGGCATCCTTATCTCCGATGACAAAGGAACACCCAGAAGAATCCTAACAGGCCTTGTTAAATTCCCCCAGTTTCCTACACTGACCTCATACTCCTTAAATTATCTTATTTCTACAGGACTGCCCTCAAACTTAGCATAAAAATACTCAGGTCTAACTGTTTCTTTGGGTCTTCATTTCCTTATGAAGACTCCCGTGTCACATGAAACTTTTTTTTTTTTTTTTTGGTCTCCTTGTGAGGCATGCAGGGATCCCCCATCCAGGGATCCAACCCGTGTTCCCTGCAGCGGAAGTGCAGAGCTCTAACTACTGGACCGCCAGGGAGTTCCCTCACATGAAACATTGATTTATAAATTTGTATGCTTTTCTCCTGTTAATGTGTCTTTGTCAGTTTAATTTTAAGACACAGCCAGAGACCATAAGAGTTTCAAGGAAAACTTTTCCTCCCCTATACTGTGCTTAAGACTCTTATCAGTTCTGTTTGTCTTTATTTTGTAATATGACACGTCAATATTCTCAAATAATACAGCACTCATTGCAGAGCCCTCTAACACTACACTAAGTACCATTTTTCCTCACCACACAAAATGATGTTTCACCAGTATTATTTTTGTTTTTCCTAATCCATTAGGGAGAAATGCATAATTGTTTTTACTTAATATACTGTACTTTTAACATAATTCACAATTTTTCATATGCTTCATGGCTATTTAAACTTCTTTTAGAAATATTTTTGCCCATTTTTCACTTGGATTATTCATCTGTTAAAATTTAAATTGAGGGGTTTCCCTGGTGGCGCAGTGGTTGAGAGTCCGCCTGCCGATGCAGGGGACACGGGTTCGTGCCCCGGTCTGGGAAGATCCCACATGCCGCGGAGCGGCTGGGCCCGTGAGCCATGGCCGCTGAGCCTGTGCTCCGCAGCGGGAGGGGCCACAACAGTGAGAGGCCCGCGGATCGCAAAAAAAAAAAAAAAAAAAAAAAATTTAAATTGAGGGGACTTCCCTGGTGGCGCAGTGGTTCCGAATCTGCCTGCCAATGCAGGGGACACGGGTTCAAGCCCTAGTCCGATAGGATCCCACATGCTGCGGAGCAACTAAGCCCGTGCACCACAACTACTGAGCCCACGTGCCACAACTACTGAAGCCCGCGTGCCTAGAGCCCATGCTCCAAATGCAGCCAAAAATAAATAAATAAATTTATTTTAAAAAATAAAAATAAAAGTTTATATTGTCCAAAATAGAATTTCTCATCTACATACCTTATCCTGCATCACCACCTGCAGGGTTGTCTACCTCAGCTAATGCCAACTGCCTTCCAGTTCTTCAGGCTGAAGCCTTGGAATTATCCTTGACTCCTGTCTTTCCCTTCTACCTCATATTCAAGTCATCAGGAAATTCTGTTGGTTCTATCTATAAAATATATTCAGAATCTGTCCTTCACTGCTACCACCCTAATCTGAGACACTATTATTTCTCACCTGAATTATGCCATAACCTTCAAAATGATCTCTGTTTCCAGCCTTGGCCCATCCATATCCCCACCAATCTGTTCTGAACACATCAGTCTAGTTCCTTTTTTTTTCTTTTAAGCTGTGTAGCATGGGGGAACTTCCCCCATCAGGGATCAAGCCCGCACACCCCCTGCAGTGAAAGTGCGGAGTCTTTCCACCGGACCACCAGGGAAGTCCCAACAATGCTTTAAGAAGATCAGTTAACTCATTCACTCATTTGCTCAAAACCCTTCCCTGGCTCTCTGTCTCACTCAGAGGAAAAGTCATTGTCAAGGAGATCATATCAGTTACATCAGCTACTAATTTTGCCACTTGTTCACTCTGCTCCAACCAGACTGGTTTTGCTGCTACTCCAATCCTTCATGTGCTTACTGTTCCCTCTGCTGGGGAAATTCTCGCTAGATATCCTCACCTCCTTCAAGTTTTTTTTTTTTTTTTTTGCCGTATGTGGGCCTCTCACTGTTGTGGCCTCTCCCATTGTGGAGCACAGGCTCCGGACGAGCAGGCTCAACGGCCATGGCTCACGGGCCCAGCCGCTCCACAGCATGTGGGATCCTCCCAGACCGGGGCACGAACCCGTATCCCCTGCATCGGCAGGCAGACTCTCAACCACTGCGCCACCAGGGAAGCCCCTCCTTCAAGTTTTTACACCTTCCTCACCCTCTCCTTAGAGCTTCTCCCTAACATTCTATCATTCTATTTTAATTTCTAACTTGTTCCTGTCTCCCACAACTTGCAGTCTCCTTTACCCTGTTCTATTTTGTCCATAGCATATATCTTCCAACATGCTAATAATTTCATTCATCTGTTGAACAAATATTTGTGCAGGCATTGTCTTAAGCATTTGAAATATATAAGTGAACATATAAGAACCCCTGACCTTGGGACTTCCCTGGTGGCACAGTGGTTGGGAGTCTGCCTGCCGATGCAGGGGACACGGGTTCGAGCCCTGATCCGGGAGGATCACACATGCTGTGGAGCAACTAAGCCCATACACCACAACTACTAAGCCTGTGCTCTAGAGCTCACAAACCACAACGACTGAGCCCCCGCTGCCACTACTATTGAAGCCTAGAGACTGTGCTCTGCAACAAAGACAAGCCACCGTTATGAGAGGCCCGCGCACCACAAGGAGGATTGGCCCCCGCTCGCTGCAACTAGAGAAACCCGTGAGCAGCAACGAAGACCCAACGCAGCCAAAATAAATAAATACATAAATAAATAAATGTATAAATAAATAAATAAATACATAAATAATAATACTTAAAAAAAAACCACCCTGACCTCAAACTTACATTCTATTGGTGTAAGACAGTCAGTACACAATAAATATAATAAATAAGTAAATATTATTTGTTGAATAAAGAAATTGATATATCTTTCGGCACTTATCTGAGTACTTCTATAGAAAAATTGTTAGGAATGGAACTGTTGGGTCAAAGATTATGCACATTTTAAGGTTTTTTATAATATGGCCAAATTTTTAATCAACAGTCAACAGGAAAAGATTGGTCTAGTACCCTTACGTATATAAACACATATGCATACGTTCATATGGAAATATTTGTCATATGACTACCAACTGTCTCTTCC
>NW_006797390.1:2545836-2555449 GCF_000442215.2 Lipotes vexillifer
CCGATCTTACCTATAACTTAATTTGAGAACATCTTTATTTTTTAAAAAATAAATTTACTTATTTATTTATTTTTGTCTGCCTTGGGTCTTTGTTGTTGCGCGTGGCCTTTCTCTAGTTGCAGCGAGTGGGGGCTACTCTTCATTGTGGTATGCGGGCTTCTCATTGCGGTGGTTTCTCTTGTTTGCGGAGAACAATGGGCTCTAGGCGCGCGGGATTCAGTAGTTGTGGCTCATGGGCTCTAGAGCACAGGCTCAATGGTTGTGGTGCACAGGCTTAGTTGCTCCGCGGCATGTGGGATCTTCCCAGACCAGGGGTCGAACCCGTGTTCCCCGCATTGGCAGGCAGATTCTCAACCACTGCACCACCAGGAAAGTCCCCATGTGTTTCTTTTTTTTCTTTTTTGCGGTATGTTGTGGTCTCTCCCGTTGCGGAGCACAGGCTCCGGACGCGCAGGCTCAGTGGCCATGGCTCACGGTCCCAGCCGCTCCGCGGTATGTGGGATCTTCCCCGACCGGGGCACGAACCCGTGTCCCCTGCATCGGCAGGCGGACTCTCAACCACTGCGCCACCAGGGAAGCCCCCCATGTCTTTCTTTTATACTTTATAAAATGATAGTGAGCATTAAGTGGTGGTATTTTTTCATTAATGTTTTTACTGGGAAAAAATATTTGGAATTTTTTGGGGGGAGGGAAATGGGAGATGAAGTTTTTTTTTATTCAAAGAGTCTCACAGCCGCTGACTTAGAATACTTGGTGTTATCAATGTTTCTCTTTCATAATTAAAATGGATTTGAAGAATTAAGACTTCTTAATCTTATCAAGGAAATTGACCTTTAATCTATAAATTATATACTCAGATTTCCATACTCAGAATAGCTTACCTCAAAGTATTAGGCATTCGTTAAAACTAATCTAGGGGGACTTTCCCTGGCAGTCCAGTGGTTAAGACTCCGGGCTTCCACTGCAGGGGCCACGGTTTCAATCTCTGGTCAGGGAACTAAGATCCCACATGCTGCCTGGCACGGCCAATAAATAAATTAATTTAATTAAATAAGAAAAGAAAACTAATCTAGGAATAAAAATATATAAGCACATAGCAATAGTCAATTATATATTTAGAAAGCGTAAGTCTAATGATAAAAATTTTTAAAACAGAGTTGAATAACTTTGTAAATTAAAATTAGGTGAAAGAAAATAATATTACTTATAAAAACTTATACTTAATATTTTGTAAATTATGATTAAGAAACATGTTTTTGTTTGGCAGTTTAAAATTTAAGTAAATGTTCATGAACAATTTCTCTTCTGGATAACAGATTTATGAATCTTTTTGTTTTCTCCAAAGGCAACGAAAATAAAATATTAATGCTTAAATGTCTAAATCGTCTATCTTATCTAAAAGACTGCCCTTAATATCTGGGCTTCAGGAAAGAAAACAAGGACTAGTTCTCCATCCCTCCAAGGCTATAAATTTGCAGTTGAAAAGGATTGGCAGTGTCATTTTTATCACCTTGGATAACAGTGTTTCTTAAGCCTTGCATTCTTAGATAACAAATTCTTAAAAGTGTTCTTGCCTAGAGGGTCAGAAGACAATAGAAAAGATGTTGCTCATGACCTTTACTTTTAGGATTAACTTCTTTGACCTCTTTTGGGATTTAGGAACACCAGGTTTATCTTTGCTGTTTCAAAATTAGAGGGAGAATTTACAAGTTTTAGGGGAGAGGAAAAAAGAACAAAAATAAAAAAAACTTGAAAACTAACGTACTCATTATTTTTGAATACTCTGACTTTTTATATATGAGTATGAAATATACATGCCCATGTGACTTAAGAATGAATGAATGATTAAACAGATATTATGATGCACCAACTTTGCTCCAGGCAATGCACTTGGCTGATGCTTTTCAAGCTTTGTCTTGACTCATTAATGAAGAGTGAAGTAAATTGTGTGTCTCCAGGAGCATTTAAAAAAACAACAACAAAAAAACCCAACTGTGTAGAAAATACCAGAATGCATTGTGCAATAGGTAATAATTCTTTCCTGAAACTTTTTAGCTATTAATATTTATCTGGACATGTTACTAGGTGTATTTCCTAATGTGGGTCCCAGGCAAGACAAAGTAAATGCTACCCCACTAATGACACTCTTGAACAACAGAGGTTCCCCTTTCTTTCAGGAGTTTACATTCTGGTCAGGTGACTGATAAGAAAACCAACAATGACAATGTGATAGTGTAAGTCCAAATCCTGAGTCAGCAATGTGAAAGACATTTCACCTAGAACTAAGGGATCAGGGCTGCTCCCTGGAAAAATGACATTTCAGTGAAGACCACAGGAGTGACTAAAAGGTGGACTTTGAAGACAGACTGCCTGGCTCCTACCAGGGCTCCACCACGGTTGCCCATGTGGCTCTGTGCAAGTTACTTTTAACCTCTGTGCCTTAATTTCCCTACCTGTAAAAGAAAAAAATTAAGGTACTTACCCCATAGGGCTGTTTGGATTAACTGGCATAATGAAGGTAAAATGCTCGGTCTGACACATCCTTAATATTTGCTGTTACCATCATAGGAGTTGGAGGAGGGTTGGGCCTAGAGGGAGAGGGGGGCACATGCTCCCTCACGTGGCACCTGTAGGTGCACAGCAATTGAGATGAGGTTGAGAATAGAGCAAAGCATAAGCAAAACCCTGAGAGAATGATAAGGTGGAAAAGTAAAATATGGGTTAGAACATGAAAGGCCTTGTAAATTGTATGGAAATTTAGATTTTAATCTGTGGACAACTGGGGGCCTTTCAAGAGTTTTAAGAGGACTGACCTTATGTGGCCAGGATCTGTGTAATAGCACACAGTAGCTTTTGTACATATTTTTTCAAGGGTGTCCTCTCTGGACAGTTGAATTTTTTCTTTTTCTTTTTTTTTTTTTGGCCATACCACGTGGCAGGCATGCAGGATCTCAGTTCTCCAACCAGGGATCAAACCTGTGCCCCCTGCATTGGAAGGCAGAGTCTTAACCACTGGACTGCCGGGGAAGTCCCAGTTGTCTATATTATATATAGTAGTGTGTGTATGTTCAGCTCAAGCTCCTGATTTATTCCTCCTAAACTAAATAAACGCTTACAATTTTTAATATTTAGTTTACTTTTTTTTCACAATAAATGTGAATGGGTCAAACTCATTTATTATGAGACAGAGACTATTAAAATCTGACAAAAGCAAATACTTCAGTTTTAAAAAAATTTTGTACAATTTTAAAAAGTTACTTTCCATTTACAGTTATTACAAAATATTGCCTATATTCCTCATGTTGTATAATACAACCCTGAGCCTATCTTATACCCAATAGTTTGTACCTCCGACTAGTTTATCTTTTAACAGAACAAAATACAAGGAAAAACTGCCTTTCCTTTGGGTAAAAGAGAAACCTGAAAAATGTGGTGTTGTGGAAGCCAATATCTTAAGAAAGGCTTTTGAACAGGGTCAAATATTCCTGAGACAGACACACACACAGTTATTATGAGGACTACAAGGCTAAGAGGAAAAAGCACTCGAAATCTATTTGACTCCACACAACACTAACAATTTTATACAAACATACTATCACTATTAGAAAAATTCCTAACAAAGGTAAAAGCAGCTTGATGAAAGAGAACTTAGAGAGGGCTGAAGCTGCTGACTTTATATAGAGGATAAAATGCGAAAGTCAAACTACCAAGAGCTGGAACCTGGAGGGAATAGGCATTACATACTTTGCTATTGGATGCTTTTACTCAGTGATGCAAAACATTATGTTAGGAAAAAACTGTATATGAAGCAACAATGATTTATATTTTAGTCTGACACCACTCCTTATCTGTTATTTACATATGAGCTTATCTTCCTTTATTTAATTTTTTTGTGGCTTTTATTCCAAGCTTTTTTTTTTTTTTTTTTTTTGGGGGGGGGGGAGCCTCTCACTGTTGTGGCCTCTCCCGTTGCGGAGCACAGGCTCCAGATGCACAGGCTCAGCAGCCATGGCTCACAGGCCCAGCTGCTCCGCAGCATGCGGGATCTTCCCGAACTGGGGCACAAACCCGTGTCCCCTGCATCGGCAGACGGACTCTCAACCACTGTGCCAACAGGAAAGCCCTATTTCCAACCTTTTTAATAGACTTTATTTTATTTTATTTTATTTTGGCCACACCACGCGGCATGTGGGATGTTAGTTCTCCAACCAGGGATCAAACCTACACCCTCTGCAGTTTAAGTGTGGAGTCTTAACCACTGGACTGCCAGGGAAGTCCTTAGACTTTATTTTTTAGAACCGCTTTAGAGTTACAGAAAAATTGAGAGGATAATACAGAATTTGCATATGCCCCACATCAAATTTCCCCTACTATTATCCTTAGTCTGATACATTTATTAATATTAATAGACCAATATCAGTACATTATTATTAAATAAAGTCACAGTTTATTTAGATATCCTTAGTTTTTAACCTATGTCTTTTCTTTCTGTTGCAGGATCCCATGAAGGATATCACGTTACACAGAGTTGTCATGTTTCCTTTGGCTTCTCTTGGCCATGGCAACTTCTCATACTTTTCTTCTTTTTAACGACCTTGACAGTTTTGAGGAGTCCTGTGGAGGTATTTTGTCGGATGCTGCATTATTGGAATTTGTCTTTGTTTTTCTCATAATGAGACAAGGGTTACAGGTTATTGAAAGGAAGCCAACAGAAGTAAAGTGTCATTTTCATCATATCATATCAAAGGTGCATACCACTGGGACTTCCCTGGTGGTCCAGTGGTTAAGAATCTGCCTTCCAGGGCAGGGGATGCAGGTTCAATCCCTGGTCAGGGAACTAAGATCCCACATGCTGCCGAACAACTAAGCCCGTGCGCCACAACTACTGAGCCTGTGCTCTAGAGCTCCCGAGCCACAACTACTGAAGCCCGCGTGCCACAACTACTGAAGGCCGCATGCCACAAGTACTGAAGCCCATGTGCCTAGAGCCTGTGCTCCACAGCAAGAGAAGCCACCACAATGAGAAGCCCGCGCACTGCAACAAAGAGTAGCCCCTGCTTGCCACAACTAGAGAAAGCCTGTGTGCAGCAACGAAGACCCAACTCAGCCAAAATAAATAAATACATAAAAAAAATTTTTAAATATATAAAATTTAAAAAAGCGTACATACCATCAAGATTGATCACTGTTGATGCTCGCCTTGATCACCTGGCTGAGGTAGCGTTTGTTAAGTTTCTCACTAAAAAGTTACTCCCTTTTTCCTGCTTCCCATACTATACACTTTGAAATGAAGTCACTATGTGCAGCCCAAACATAAGGAGTATGGACTTAAGTTTCATCCTCCTTGATGGAGAAGAATCTACATAAATTATTTGGAAATCCTCTGCGTGGGAGGTTTGTCTCTCCTCCATTTATGAATTTACTCAATCATTAATTTATATCTTTATAGACTCAATGGATATTTATTTTATACTTTGATATTTATTTTACTTTTTAATTTTTTTAAACCACTTTTTTTAATTTTTAAAATTATTTATTTGTGTATGTATTTATTTATTTATTTGGCCTTGCCACATGGCATGCAGGACTTTAGTTCTCCAGCCAGGGATTGAACCCGCACCTTCAGCAATGAAAGCACAGAGTCCTAACCACTGAACCACCAAGGAATTCCCTTTGATATTTATTTTGCAAAATCCAATACTACTTACTTATTGGTGCTCAGATTGTTCCACCTCTTTCAGTTGGGTCCTGTACTCCTTTTACATACCTCTAGTGATGTGTGTGTTATGGATTTTTTTTTTTAACACTTCCTTACTTTCTGGCCCTACAAAGTGCTCTGAATTTATCCTGTACATTCCCTGCCCCAGTCCTAGAATCAGCCATTTCCCAGAGGAGCTCTGGCTCCTTTTACTGGAAAAGGGCACTATAAACAAAGATCCAGGCGCAAGCCATGATCATTTGTACTGGGGGAGGGGGGTAATGTTTTTTAGGCCCTCTCATCTGTCAGAGCAAACAAAATATGTGTTTATACTAATATATGTATATATCCTCGCAGGACATTTGGTCCTTTCCAAAACATCCATTGAGACATTTGGTCCATGATTTGTTAAATAATACAAATATTTAACTTTGTTAAAATTTTACTTACATGATTTTTATTATAATTCATGATGCATTTTGGATTTCACATTTATTCTTGTTCCTCCTTGTCATTAAATTTGGTATGATTTTACTCTTAAGTGGAAGAGCAATTGCTCTCATGTATATATTGACCTGTTTATTGGCTTTATATTCATTATACCTGTTAACAATTTTAGTTACACAAATTTGATTTTGTCAGTATTATTGTGAAGTTGGTAGCAGTATTGGAGTGTGACCACCAATAACCTGGGTGATAACTGTTCATTGCTTTGCTGTTCATCTTTTAACATGTCAATAAATCTCCAAGTTGAAGTATGATGTATTACCATCAGCTCCCGAAATTTGCTATGCCAACCTTCCACCATGTTGTTTGTCCTGTGATCACTATTAAGTACTGATGTATAAACATTCCGCGTTTCTGGTGGAAATCTTGGAGCTTCTGGTCTTCTGCCTCTGCCCACCTTCCACAGACAAACACTCTCTCAACATAATCTATTAGGTCATTTAAATTTTCTTCCGCAGGTTCCACAATGTACTCAAAAGTTTAATTTATAGCTTCCAAAGGCACAGATTGAAGTCCCAACAACATAGTGTATATTTATGGGTGTTACTTTCCATTGTCATATATCAATACTTGAGTGTCAGACCCAAAGAAGATATTTCTTTTGGCCACAGTGATTGTGAAAGTGAAACAAGCATCCTTTTTTTTTCTTTTTAAATTTTATTTATTTATTTATTTTTGGCTGCGTTGGTCTTCATTGCCGGGAGTGGGCTTTCTCTAGTTGCGGCGAGCGGGGGCTACTCTTCCTTGCGGTGCATGGGCTTCTCATTGCAGTGGCTTCTCTTGTTGCAGAGCACAGGCTCTAGGTGCACAGGCTTCAGTAGTTGCAGCACGCGCGGGCTAGGTAGTTGTGGCTCGCGGGCTCTAGAGCGCAGGCTCAGTAGTTGTGGCACACGGGCTTAGTTGCTCCATGGCATGTGGGATCCTCCCAGACCAGGGCTTGAACCTGTGTCTCCTGCATTGGCAGGCGGATTCTTAACCACTGCACCATCAGGGAAGCCCCAACAAACATCTTTTTACTTGTTCATTTGTTAAAAGTAATTGAATCTCGAATTCATATTTGCAATCTCGAAATCCATCATGCACAACGAAGGGTTGATGTCAAGATTTCTTTTTCATGCAAATGCTAGTACTTTCTCACTTATATCTGTAAGTATCTTCCTACCTTTTCTTTTTGTTTTTTTTTCACTCTCCCTCTTTTCATCTTTTCATTGTTAGTGCATGAATCGATGGCATAGGATAACCCGATACTACAATATGCACAGTGAATTACTGAGTGAAATGTTTTGGTGTCATCTTGAAGGTGCCGTCACCGAACAATGTGGTATTAGCACTGGAATATCAAATACTGTCACACATTGTGTAAATAAGAGTACTGTCATCATTTTGACAGACTCTCCTTCCCAGCACCAGTTCATTTTACTCCTATCTCTGTTAAAGGAAGGGAAATGGTAAAAAAACTATTATAATGTAGCATTGGCTTTTCTTTTTTGTGAGTATACTAGCTCTGCCATATTCAGCTGAGAATTTTCAAATAAAGATGTCATACTGCCAAGCAACAGAAGGGTTACTTTTTTCTTTTGTAGCTATCTGACTAATGGTTGCTGGTTTACTGGTAGGGAAAACCTTACTAATGTCTCATGGACATGAGTTTGGCTGGGCTGGATCAGCAAACAAGTAGGTTCCAGACAAGAGCATGGTAGTCCATGCCTAATGGAAGGTAAGTATAGGAACCACACCCACTAAAACCTTTACAAATAGTGGCAGACAGTTCTTGCACTCTACTGCCATCATACCTCCATAGGACATCCACTCAAGGGAAACACTGCCCATTAACCCTGAGCAAGGAGATAATTGTAGGGGGGTTAATTAGATGCCCAGGATTCCTCTCATGGTAGCTATCACACCTTACTTCTTTGTGGTAGGAGAGCCACACCCATTCTTACTCCTCCAGAACTAATGAGATGCATGTAAAATGTCTACATCAATGCCTTTGCCGCTACTTTACATAGTGGCTGGACCAAACTGCTCCTTTCAAATTCTGCCTTTATTGAATGACCCAGACACATCCAACCAAATGCCCAGTGACATATTAATGCACCACACACTGAGAGATCCCATCCTCAACTTGTCATTCTCTGTGCATTTCTCTATCTGTAAGACTCTTCCTTGGCATTCAGAGCTAATAAAATATAACTTCCACTCCTCTGCAAGATTTGAAACCCCATTCTTCTAACTAACCCCATGTGCCAGCTGGGCTACCAAGGCAAAAAGGGTAATTATGGGCAATACAGTTACACAAAATTATTGAACTAATAAAACATGATAGTATATATATATATATATTTTAATCCTGTAAACCAAAAGTATAAATAAAACTTACGGGCTATTTGAACCCAGGTACATGTTTGAAGCATGGATGCTTTTCACAGGACCAAATGTCAAGGACCATTTGGCATGGACCACGTGTCTCAATGGACGTTTTGCACAGGACCAAATATCTGCTAATCATATATACACATAAATTTTGAAATTAGGTTATTTTATGTCTTTTCAGTCTTTAGGGGTTGAGGATCAGAGGAAAAACAATGCATGGTCCCTGGATTTCCTTTCTAAAAATCAGACACCAAGGCAGAATGTCATTTGAACAATTTGTACAGGGGCATATGGCACTGCTCTGATCTCTGGCCGGGTTTTTGGAGTCCTCATTGGTTAATAGCCCCAATTATTATGCAACGCAATACCTCCTAGCTCTGTTTTCACTTCCCTTTTCCAAACGATCTTCTATTTCAAATTCCTAATATGTTATTTCAATTTATTGACAGTAGGTGAATTCCCTGGCAGTCCAGTGGTTAGGAGGCAGCATTTTCACTGCTGTGGGCCTGGGTTCGATCCCTGGTCAGGGAAATAGGGAAATAAGATCCCATAAGCCTCGTGGCGTGGCCAAAAACAAAACAAAACAAAAACAAAACTCTGTGCAATTTATTGACACTAGAATTCTACAACAGTTGCATTCCATGAGACCTAGTGCTTCTTTCTGGGGCCAGTAAATAAAATGGAATAAAAGCTAATTGAAATCAGAAAGGCATTCAAACTATATTGCTGGCTTATAAAATAGGGATAATGATGGAGGAAAGACAGAGAGCTGCAGAGAAAAAGACAACTGGCTCATGGAAACTGTGTTATGGAGGAGTTAAAAAGCACCGGTGTTTAATCTACCCACCCTGTTCTCCTTCTGGTGGAGGGGATGGTTGGTGGGTACCAGCCCTGAGGCCCTCTGTCAGCATTTGCAAGGAGCATAAGAGGCTGGTGGAAGAAGACAAAGTAAATAAGAACTATTAGGGGCTTCCCTGGTGGCGCAGTGGTTGAGAGTCTGCCTGCCGATGCAGGGGACACGGGTTCGTGCCCTGG
>NW_006797390.1:2555578-2557037 GCF_000442215.2 Lipotes vexillifer
AAAAAAAAAAAAAAAAAAAAAAAAAAAAACTATTAGGATGAACTGCATGGTCTAGAAGCCCCCGCCCCTCTCTCAAATCAGAAACCTTCTTTAATACGTGAACAAAGAGCTGAACTGGAGGTGCTTCAGGGGCAGACAAAAGAAAGACCACAATTCTGTCTCTGGATTCCCTTTCTCCTAAGGAGAAGCCAAGGCAGAAAGTCAGTGAAACAACAGGGACAAAGGCAAAGGCACTCCTTCGCTCTCTGGACTGAATTTCCAGAGCTGATGTGCAAAGTGGAAACTTAAGACAGTGCCCCACCAGCATGACCTACTGCACATTCCGTGGAAACTTATAAAGAAAGAAAACATGTCCTTCTGGAAATCTCATACTTCAGCAAACCTGGGAATGCCAACAGTATTTGCTACTCTCTTCTGTTAGGCCTAATTGACTTCCTGTTTCCAGATACCTTGATTCAAACTGCGAAGTTTGGGAAATTGATCACCCATACTTCTCTCTTCCCCTCTGAACCCCAGCTGGTTGTCATATTGTAAAGTCATTAAATGTTTCCCACTAAACTGTTAAAAAATTGATAACAGAGGCAGGATTCTACCCCTGGGAGTACTTTTTTCTTTTTCTTTAAAAAAAATTTGTTTTTAAATATAGTTGAGGGACGTCCCTGGTGACGCAGTGGTTGGGAGTCTGCCTGCCAGTGCCGGGGGTACGGGTTCGAGCCCTGGTCTTGGGGGAACCCACGTGCCGCGAAGCAACTAAGCCCATGCGCCACAACTACTGAGCATGCCCTCTAGAGCCTGCGAACCACAACTACTGAGGCCTGCGCGCCTAGAGGCCATGCTCCACAACGAGGGAGGCCACCGCACTGGGAGACCCTTGCACTGCAGTGAAGGGTGGCCCCCGCTCACTGCAACTAGAGAAAGCCTGCTCCCAGCAACGAAGACCCAAGGCAGCCAAAACTAAATAAATAAATAAATAAATTTATTTTAAAAATATATAGTTGATTTACAACATTGTGTTACTTTCAGGTGTACAGCAAAGTGATTCAGTTATAGGTATACATATTCTTTTTTTACATTCTCTTCCATTATAGGTTATTACAGGTACTGAGTAGAGTTCCCTGTGCTATACAATAGGTGCTTGTTGCTTATCTACTTTATAGATAGTAGTGTGTATATTTTAATCCCAAACCCCTAATTTATACCCCCCTGGGAGTATTGATTCTTCACTGCATAATCTCAAGAAATAAATTGGATCCAGGGAAAGGCAGGCACCGGTGGGCAGTAGGGGCCAAGCAGAGGCTAATCAAGGGACAGTTCTGGGCCACAGTGTGTCAGGTTGCGGCCGATGGGGGCCCCATAGCGGCGCCGGTACCGGGGTGCCCACTGCAAGCCCGCACCCCGCCCTGGGCCTCAGCGGCTGGGGTCCAGGGCGGATGCCTTGGAAGACTGGTGGAAACAGGCT
>NW_006797390.1:2557793-2569947 GCF_000442215.2 Lipotes vexillifer
CAGGCTCCCCGACACAAGGGGGGGGTGGAGAGCGAGCGCAAAGAGAGTCCAGGGACAGGGTGGGCCTGAGATTGGAGGGACCCAGGCCACGGGGGACGGGGCGGCGTGGGGAACCCAACAGGGCCCGAGAGAGCGCAGTAATTCATCAACTGTGTGTCTGGGAGAGTTTTCCCAAACCGCAGCCCTGGACTCTCCCTAAATCAGGCCACTCCTCTCTTTGGAATACATTTCACTACCCCACCCTATATCTTGGATTCACGATTTGTTGTCTGCTCCCTGAGGGCAAAAAGTTTATTTTGCCTGCGGCTCTCTGGCCCGCCTGAAACCAGCCGGGCACAGTTGCATTGGAGGGAAAAAAAAAAATCATTCAACTGGAGAGAAAAGGTGGGCTCAACAGATAAGAGAGAAAGTGGAGCCGAGATTATCATCTGTATCCATCCTAGAGGCAGATTCAAATTTTAAAAGTATCCAATACTGTCTCGGGTCTGAAAGACTTTGCCCCTCCTCCAGCCTCTGGCAGATGAAGCCATTTCACTGTTTAACATTCCTAAAGGGTAAATTTGGTTATAAAGTCAATCTCACAGAGGTTAGTGAGACATTAAGACGACTTCTAAATTCAGTTGAAGTTTTTTTGGGGTTTTGTTTGTTTTTGTTTTGGCCACAGCTGAGTGGCATGCGGGACCTTACTTTCCTGGACCAGGGATGGAACCCGCACCCCTGCATTGGAAGCGAGGACTCTTAACCACTGGACCGCCAGGGAAGTCCCTCAGCTGAAGTTTTAAACTTGTGTTTTGTTCCTTTCTCCCAACCTTGACATTTTTTGATGCAAAAAAGTTGATGCAAAACTGGTGCAGTCTCCCAGGCCATCCTAGGTGGATTCTGAATGCCCCTTCCCAGAAATGAGTGAGTCTGGAGACTCCAGGATTCCGTGCTAGTAAAGGATAAACTGAGGCATGTTAAAATGTTTAAGAGTTTATCTGAGCAAAAATCGATTTGAATAGGGCTGCATGCAATCTAGCAGGTAGGAAGAAATTTTGCGGAGCTGTTTGGTTACAGCCAAAACGGAATGGGAACAAGGAACTTATACTAGGCAAGAAAGTGGGCTGGTTAGTACAAAGTTACATTCCTTTAGGGGGTGGCAGATCACCTAACTAGTGCTGATAAGGCGACTCCTGATTGCTGGTTTAAGATTTTGTTTCCAGGAGACCCAAAATTAATAGTCGCAGTTTGGTGACGTGAGGATTGGCCCAACCAATTCCATTTTGGACCTGTTGTCTTGTTTTTTTTTTCTTTTTAAGAGACGGGGTCTCGCTATGTTGCCCAGGCTGGAGTGCAGTGGCTATTCACAGGCGCGATCCCACTACTGATCAGCACGGGAGTTTTGACCTGCTCCGTTTCCGACCTGGGCCGGTTCACCCCTCCTTAGGCAACCTGGTGGTCCCCCGCTCCCGGGAGGTCACCATATTGACGCCGAACTTAGTGCGGACACCCGATCGGCATAGCGCACTACAGCCCAGAACTCCTGGGCTCAAGCGATCCTCCTGCCTCAGCCTCCCGAGTAGCTGGGATTACAGGCACGCGCCACCGCGCCCGGCTGTTGTCTTGTTTTTAACACTCTAAATCTGTTAGTTCACATTCCTTTTGCCTTGCTTTTTGCTGTGCATTTTAAATTTACTTTAAAAAGTGAGTGATATGAGCTTTTAAATATGGTCTGTTGGCGTTTCTGTTTCAGAAACTTTGGAATAGCTTACCTGGTCATGTTCTTGTAATCAAGTTAATTTCCCACAAGACAAAGGAATCTATATGGGTGGCGATGTTTTTGACAAATTGAAAATGTTCTACACTTGCTCAATAATTTGGTTGAATACAGGATTCTAGGTTGGAAATCATTTTCCTTCAGAATTTGGAAGCTCCCTTATCTTCCAGCATCCGGTATTGCTGAAGAATCTGAAGCCATCATATTTCCTGATCTTAGATTCTCATTATCTTATATTTTCTCTTCTATTTTACATCTGCTTCTGGTTTTGCCTTACCTACTAAGGGAATAGCTTTGATTTTATCTCCAGACCCTTCTTTTCTTGTTTCTGATATCAAACTTTTGAATTCCAGGTAGTCTTGTTTTTTTGCTCTCTTGGGTTTTCCTTTTATTAAGAGAGCATCCTGTTTGTTTCAAAAATATTATATCTTCCCAGAAAAAAAAAGGTATTATATGATTATTTTATGTCTGGAGAAATCAGTGGTAGTTTTCATTATGAGTTCTTTTATAGTCTTTCTAATTGCTTCATGCCACTTGGCTTTTTATCTCATATATCATACTATAAAGATGTTAACTAAAATGGTGTTATAATTTTAAAACACGGATTGTGTTTTCTGAATGCTCAGCTTCTGTCAAGTTTAAGCAACGAGAAACTCCACCATCATCTACATCCCATACCTCCCTTGAGCTCTGGTTCTCTCGCCTTTTTCCTTTTTCTTTTTTCTAAACTTTTTATTTTATATTGGAGTACAGCCGCTTAACAATGTTGTGATAGTTTCAGGTGCACAGCAAAGTGACTCAGCCATACATATACATGTATCC
The DNA here is from genome assembly GCF_000442215.2 of Lipotes vexillifer. Lineage (NCBI taxonomy): Eukaryota > Metazoa > Chordata > Mammalia > Artiodactyla > Lipotidae > Lipotes > Lipotes vexillifer. The sequence goes on from NW_006797390.1 coordinate 2,560,372, forward strand.
ATTCTAACCCCAAACTCCTCTCCCATCCAGGCTGCCACATAACATTGAGCAGAGTTCCCTGTGCTATACAGTAGATCCTTGTTGGTAATCCATTTTAAATATAGCAGTGTCTCACCTTTTTCTTAAACCTGGATTTCTTGAGCGAGAGTCTATGTTGGCCCTTTTCACAATCTCACCTCTTAATCTTAAGACTCTTGCAATCTGAGTTTTGCCCTCACTTCTCCAAGGGCTCTCTGAGACTGCTGTAGGAGAGGTCACCTGCCCCAAAGGGCATACAGGTGAGAGCAGAACCAAAGGAGTAGAACTTGCAGTCAGGAGTGCCAGGAAGAGGTGCTGCTACCGTTTTGAGGACAGGTGGAATCACTGGGGGGTGGCAAGGACTTGTTAAGACAAGGACGGCTGGGCCCCAGTCTTTAATTCACTAGGTCTGGGTTGGAGTTCAACCACTTCTAATCATATCTAACAAGTTACCAGGTGCCGCTGATGCTGTCTGTCTGCAGGGCACACCTTTGACAACCCCTTAAATAAAGTGTTGTGACCTGACACGCATCTACAGCTACCCCTCATCCCCTACAAAAGTAGTTATTGATCCACACTGCAACTTTTGTGCTTTACTACAAACAAACAAGGTTGCTTTTGGTATTTCTTCATAGTTTCCAGCTATGGGGGAGACAGGGAGGTTGCACATTGAATAGGAGACAGTAAAAAAGAAGAGTGGGGCTGCTGAGGACCTTCTCTCCCACCATCAGCAGTTAATGTTAGGGCTCTTTGCCAGAATTCAATACAAGTTTATTTTGGGGGGTGGAGGAGGGGTGGGGGTAGCAATTTATAGATGTAGTTAATTTCAGTTGCTCACCAATCTTAAAGGCAATGAAATTGATAGTCTAGAAAACAAACTAAAATTACAGATCCAAAATACACATTCATAAAATACCGAGCTATTAAACTGTTTATAACGGATCCTTTATTTCTCCTCTCCTTTGCCTTACTAGCATCCAAAGGTTTAAGATGAGTCAGGCAAAGAAAACTAAGGGAATTTGCCATTAACTTAATTGGGAGTTAATTTGCAGTTGGAGGGAAACTGCCCTCTCCCCCCGGTACTAGAACACTTAAAGCCCAGTTCACAAACCAGTAGCCATCTCCAGAAGTAGAGTTGGGGGGAAAAAAAGGATTTTTAAGGCAACCTCAGGAAGACACAACCACAGAGGCTCTTTATAAAATTTCCAGCCTACTTGACAGAGGGCATGATTATTTTAATACAGAGCAGATGAAGAATTATCCTATTAGTCCACTAATTGGACTACGCCTACCAACTTGCCTTATCCTTTTACTCATTAGCCATTTACATTAAAACAGGCTGCCTGATTGGCTTATCTGTAGTTTTTAAGAGGAAACACGACCTAGACTTTTAGGTTGGATTCTTCTCTCACCACAGTGTTAGCTTGGATTTTTCTCCCTCTTTCTTAGCCCTATAGTTCTTCCAGGCTACTTTGTAGCAATTTGAGTCTAAAGCATCACCTTCCACTGGAACCCAAAGGTCTAGGAGAAGCTTCAAGCTGTGACAAGACTAGGAATGGATTCATCTGAGGTTAACCCAACCTGGACCCTGGAGTCTCCTCAAATGTCCATCGATGAAAATTCCCAGGCAATTCCAGGTAAGCCAGACTTACCTGGGGTTCAGAAAGGTAAGAGGCTGCCTTCCTTTCTGTTATACTGACTTCAGTCTTTTACATAGAAATGCAGTTAAGTAAACCTCTTCAGAGCAGAGGAGAGCCAGGGAGTGTAGGGCCCTCCTCTAAAGAAAGAAAGAGAGAAAGAGAAAGAAAAAAGAAAGGCAGGAAAAGAGGAGAAAAGTGGGAGGGGTGTTGAGCTGCATTGTTTGCTTACTATGCTCAGGAGTCTGTCAACCTTTTAAGGACATTTTCTGGGGAAGAGCAATCAGTTCTAGATGGTGGCTCACAGCGTCTTGTGCGATCAGTATTTCCATCAGCAATATATTCCAATCAGGAATTGTAAAGGGAAAAGAATACAAGAAACCTAATCTTCAATTTGACCTAAAGGTTTTCTTAATTTCACCAAAGTTTCTGGGACCGGCTTTCCAGCTGAATTTACGCTTTGGGAATGTTAATAAAGAGGGAAATGGCTTTTCAGAGGAAATCGAAGGAAGGGGCGGGTTTATAAAAGCCAGTAAGTGTGCTCTGTAATGTAAATAAGTAGTAGTAAGACTTACGATGGAGAGCTTAGAAACCGTGCTCCAGGAATACTGCTAATTAGGTTCCCTGCCTTCCAGGGCTCTTCCCAAGTCATCTCTCCTTGGAGCCGCACACGATCCCAGGCGTGGCCTCCCATGCTTGGCCTCGCAGGAAATCTTATTACTCTAACCTCGGGCGGGGAATGGGTGGTGTAGGGTGGCCGCAGATGACCTGGAGCCAACCGACACCCTCTGGACAGCTAGGAAGTTGGGTGGGTCGTCGCTGGCATTATATTCTGCCCTCTGCCTCCGAGATCTAAACTGCCTCCCCTGCATCTTGAGGATAAGAACTCTGGTCAAAGGGGAAAAAAATTAATGAAGAGAGTATATAATACGGCCAGTTTCTCCCATTCCTTGAATCTGCCTTAGTACCTGACAATTCCACAACTTGGAATCTTTATTTCCATGTGCACAAGTCCCTAGAAGTTGAATGGATCCTGACTCAATATCTAATACTCTCACATACAGAGGAAAATTAATGCTAACTGCCTTGTTGTATGAGATTAGTGTTTATGAAATTGACATGATTGTTCAGATGGGAAGAGGCAAGAGTGGGTGGGTGTTTTTGTTTTTGTTTTGTTGGCCGCACAGTGCAGGGGAAGGATCTTAGCTCCCCGACAGGGATGGAACTAGTGTCCCCTGCACTGGGAGCACAGAGCTTTCATCACTGGACCCCCCCACCCCACCCTGGGGAAGCCCCAAGAGTGAATGATTTCTCAAAATACTGCGTCGGAGTGGAAAGATCTAGCAGCATGAAAAAGCTGGGTAAAACTGGTGAGGGTTACAGCCACTTTGACATAGTAGTTAAGGATAGGGGATTTGGGGATAGGCTGTTATATTTGGGGTTTCTTTGTCTATTTCATAGATGTAGTTCATTTTCCAGAAAAAAAAAACAGGTCTGTTTGTAATTGTCATAAAGGTGAACTGCTGAAACTTGTTACACTGAAACATTTTGACTTGCATTAGTGCTTTATGTCCCTGCATTTATATTAAAAATCACACAAATGAAAATGGAAAAACTGTCAATACCTGGTTTCTGTTCCATGTTTTTCCACTTGGAATCATACTTAAGTACCTTTTGACCCCATGGGAAAACATCTACCATTCAGAACTACCCATAACGGGAAGAAACCACTTTTTTTTTTCCTTTTGCCACACCCCAGGGCGTGTGGGATTTTAGTTCCCTGACCAGGGCTCTAACTGCGCCCCCTGCATTGGAAGCCCAGAGTCTTAACCACTGGACAACCGGGGAAGTCCCATAAAGAAAACAACTTTTTATTTTGAGAAGAAAGTGTTTCCCATTATAGTGGATTCTTAGGCTGCTCTCAAGGCATGCGGCATTCTAGTTAATGCCCGTGGTATCTAGGATCTTCACCCTGAGGAAACTTCCAGTGTCCATTGTTGAGCTGCTTAAGAGCAGACCTAGTTTGAGCAAGAGATAAGTGGCTTCTGGATATTGTACTTCCGCACTAATGGACCTTAAACTTCCTTTTTTTCTTTCAGTTGCCTCTGAACCTATGTCTGAAGTGTTAATAAAGAACCTCAGTAAATTGACGCTCAACCCTAGTATCAAATTGCCATTCATTCTACCAGAATGTCTACCTCAACCAACTGGGCGGTTACTTGGTGAAAACATACCCTATAGGAGAGGGGTGAGGACCGTGTTAACCGATCGGAGAGATAAGATGGAACGGCTGATTCAATCCATTAAAAAACGCTATGGCAAAGGAGTTCCTCGGGTGAGTTTATGTGGTCTGGGTAGGCAGCACTGCCCCACTCTAGGGGTTGGGGAGCACTCACATAAGTCAAGATGTAAATAGTGATGGGGTGGCAAGGAGGATTCCCCGGTGGTCCAGTGGTTAAGACTCCAAGCACCCGCTTCCACTGCAGGGGGCAAGGGTTCGATCCCTGGTGGGGGACCGCGGCCCCTCCAAAAAATTAAATAATATAAATAGCAATGAGCAGCAGTGGTCACTCATCCACTGTACTCATGAGTGCGGGGTGTGGTAACACTTAGGGTTTTAAGACTCACCAACTCTTATGTTCGATGGGTAGCATTAGTAATCCAAATTTTCCTTGATAGTTTGTAATATATGTAATTTTTTCTTCCCACGCAGTCTGACTCTGAAAGAGAACCATGGCAGGATGATGTTGAGGTAACTAGAAGTTCCCTTACTATACAAGTGGGTGGGTATGTGGTTTGGGGAGGGAGGAGGAAAGGCAAATTGGCTTGGACTTTCTCAATCCTCAGAAACTCTGGAGCAATCAGTTCATATTTGTGCTTTTTAAAAAAATACATAAAGTCATATTTTTCGAGCAGTTTTAGGTCTCCAGCAAAATTAAGCAGAAAGGACATATATTTCCTGAACCCACACATTCATAGCCTACTCTGCTGTCAACATCTTCCAGTTCCGTGGTGTTACAGTGATGACCCTACATTGACACATTATTATCACCTAAAGTCTGTAGTTTCCATGAAGGTTCTCTCTTGATGCTGTGCTGGTACTTTTTCACCTGCTGTTACAAACATGATATTCAATACCATGTAGTAAGAGGGCAAACACCTGAGCACAGAGTGTCCAGCAGCTGGTTGAGTGTCTCACGTTTAAGGCATTCAGAGAACTGACACTAGGTATATATTGATATATATGCGTGTGTGTGTGTGTGTGTGTGTGTGTGTGTGTGTGTAATTTTCCTTTTAAATCAAAGTATAGTGGATATACAGTATTATCAGTTACAGGTGTATGACAGAGTGATTCCCTTTTTAAAGGTTATACTCCATTTCTAGTTGTACAGGAATATATTACTGACTGACAATCAGTAGCTGTTAGCATTACAAGATGGCAATCTGGTACTCTATGGCAGCCATACATTTCGATCCATTTTTCCCAAAAAGTTTTTTGGTTTTGACCTTTTTTTTAGTGTTCCATATTCCAAAGTCTCTTCTAATAACCAACATTAGATTTGAGGGTTGTTAACGTCTCTTTGGTGTACAGGTACTTTACTACTTTAAATTATTAACCAATTAATCCATTTCATTCTTTTTTCCAGACTCAGTCAAGAGGGCAAAGATTTAGATGTAGCTGTCGTTTTTGCCGGTTTCATAGAGATCCTTGTTGAGACTCAGTCAAGAGGGCAAAGATTTAGATGTAGCTGTCGTTTTTGCCGGTTTCATAGAGATCCTTCTGAGGATAATTATGAGCAGTATTACAACAATATGTATGACAGTAATTATGACACGGAGTTGAAGGAACCATAAACCTTATTCTTGCACTATTTTTTCGTCCTGGTAATTTTAGGATCATTATGAAGCTTGGGAAAGATTGTGTACCAATATTTTGATAACCTCTATTATAAGTTCTGTGTTGTCCTTTTTTTTCTTGCATCTCTTTTCTACCTTAATACAGTAACTTATAAGGAATCTAGGTAGCTTGCATTTGAATGACTTGAATATATTTTAGTTCCACTTTGTGAAACAAATGAACTTGTGTGGAAGAAAAGTGAAGAATACCACGTTGGGTGGCTTGGCCACAGCATTGTTAGAACAGCTCGTTGAATTGCAATAAAAATTTTTGATGTGCTGTTTCAATTTTCAGTAGCAAATAAATGTGTTTATAGAGGATCTTATTAAAATTTGAGACTTATTTGAGTACCTTTAAAATTCTTATTTTAGACTTGTTTTTGCTGGCTATGTATTAAATGAATAATACTTATCCCCATCACATTCCCAGGGTGTAAATATCTGGCATTCTAATATTTTGTGATATTGTCCTGTTGGGAAGGAAGTTTATACATTTGGGTAAGGTTAGAAAACAAGGGCACAGGTATTTGCACATATTAACTTCCTAGAAGTTATCAGTTGGTCTTGGTTGGAGGGAATTGAAAGAATGATAGTGGTATATAATACTAAGGGAAGATGCAGCCCCAATGGTGTTTTAGTTATTTTCTTTCATAACCTTGTGAGATCTAATAATGCAAAAACATGGGTGAACAAAATACATTCTACTTTAGTATCCTTCAGTATTTAAAGTTTTCATACTTTGAGTCCTATGCGATGTTCTCAGTTTGTTTTATATGTATTAACCCTAATCCTCAAACAAATGAGGCATGTTACTTTTAATACCTTCACTTTTTTTTTAACTTTAAAAAAAATTTATTTTTTGGCTGTGTGGTGTCTTCATTGCTGCACGCGGGCTTTCTCTAGTTGTGGTGAGCAGGGGCTACTCTTCATTGCGGTGTGTGGGCTTCTCGTTGGTGATGGCTTCTTGTTGCAGAGCACAGGCTCTAGGCGAGAGGGCTCAGTAATTGTGGCATGAGGGCTCAGTAGTTGCGGCTCATGGGCTCTAGAGCACAGGCTCAGTAGTTGTGCACAGGCTTAGTTGCTCCATGGCATGTGGGATCTTCCTGGACCAGGGCTCGAACCCTTGCCCCCTGCATTGGCAGGCGGATTCTTAACCACTGCGCCACCAGGGAAGCCCTGAAGGCTTCATTTTAACTTAAATCACCTCTTTAAAGGCCCTATTCCCAATACAGTCACATTGTGAAGTACTGGGGGTCAGGGCTTCAACATATGAGTTTTGGGGGACACAAGTCTGCCCATAACAAGTACCTAACTCCTTCATAGAAATTAAGAGTTGGAGGCACATGACCCTTCCATCTGTCTGCAGAAGGACCTCTCCAGGACAGTTCCTGGCACATGGAAATAAATTCCATTTTATGAATGAAACAATGAGTGTGTGAACTGATTCTATCATCAGTGGAATAGGTGACAGGCTCCTGAAAACATTCTGCTGGCATCTCTTATGCAAGATTTACCCATAATGAAAAGAGCAAGTTAGCTCTCTCCATAATGGTGGCTGCCAATCCAAACTCATTTCTGTGGAGACTGTTCCATTCAGAAGTAGATCTTCATCACCTTGCAAATTGATTTGTGAGGAACATGACAAAAAGTATCGTTCCAGCCCCAGTTTCCTGGTGCAGGACGAAAACCTAGTGAAACACACCCACGTTACTGGGTTCACCTGAGTGCCAAAATCTGAGAGGGAGAAAAATGATGAGGGAGTTTTTCCGGTGTTTTGGGAAGGGTTAGAGGCTGTGAAGGGGCTAGGGTTGGACAGTGTAAAAGTCAAAGTCACATGGACCCAAATTGTCACTTCCCCACTTCACAGAATGCAGGGGGTGCTGGTTTGATCCCTGGTCAGAGACCTAATATCCCACATGCTGTGGCACAGCCAAAAAATTTAAAAACAAAACCTGTGGATCTGCTGCTTACTCCCTGTTGTTTCAGGCAAGTAATTTAATCTCCCTGGTTCTCAGTTTTCCTATCTAAAAGAAGAAAAAAAAGGGACTTCCCTGGAGGTCCAGTGGTTAAGACTCTGTGTTTCCAATGCAAGGGGTGCTGGTCGGGGAACTAGATCCCGGGCAGTGCACCCAAAAAAACAAAAATGGAAATCAATTTCCCCATATAGTTTACAGTTATATGTAAGTCAAAGGTGGTAATGTATATGAAAATGATTTAAGGTTTTTAAGTAACCACATAAGTAATAGTTATAAGACCATTAGAATTTAGCATTTTTGTCTTATGAAAAATATTTTTATTGGTTGATTATGGTCTTAATTGACGTGATTCCTTGTTTTGTTTTGAAATATAAATGTGCTTAAAAGCACAGACTCTGGCATCAAAAAAATTTTTTAAGTGCTGTGGGGTGTTTTTGGTTTAATAGCTGGTAACTGGAACATCCTGCAGGATCCAGGACCCAGGGTTCCTTAGTCTAATTCTATACTCACGTGGCAGTTCCGCTGTATGGTGTCTGGTCAACCTATGGCCAATGTCTTTTCCCCTGTGGGTCTGACAGCCCCACATAATATACAGTATCTTTTTTTTTTTTTTGGCCGCACCATGTGACATGTAGGATCTTAGTACCCCGACCAGGAATTAAACCCGCACCCCCTGCAGTGGCAGCAAGGAGTAACTTAACCACTGGACTGCCAGGGAAGTCCCAAGTCCAGAATATTTTACTCCTTCATGTTCCCTGGAGAAAGGAAGTCTAACTCTCCCAGTACTCAATTTTTACACATTTAATACTATGATTAGAATGTGAATAATCACCGAGGAGTAGATTTAGGAGAGATAAGGACAAAAAGAAAGCATGTTTTTATTAGGAAAGGGTTGGGGAGACTCAGGGATATTGACACACTGTTAAGCTCATATACGCTCCAGAATTGCTTTCAGGTATTTGTCGTGAGTTTATGGTAGCAGAGAAATTAAAATCTCCTCCAGAGCAGAGGAATAGGAATTATCACATATTTATATCCTGGTTTATTCACTGATTTGGGGAAAACAGACATAATTTCAGAAGCCTTAAAGCAAACAAACATCCCAAGAGAATGGAATCCAGAATCCGAGCACTGGAAATGGCTTGGCAAGAAGTGGACACTCCCTCCAAAGTCACAGAAGGAAGATGAGGTAATTTGATTGCTTTCATTTTCAATCAATGGCACATTTCCATAATATGGTTTTTGAGTACTGTAGCTGGGTTATCTGATAGGATGATCTGAAACTACCCTGTGATAGGTGACAACAAATATACCAGGACTCTGCCAGCCACTCTCTGTCACACTGATGCCAAATCAGGCCTCTGTACCCAGCACCAAATTTAATCTTGGAGACAAGAGTTCTGGGCGAAGTGGAAAAAAATAGTTTTATTGCTTTGCCAGGCAAGGAGGGCCACAGCGGGCTGAGGCCCTCAAAACTGTGTGTCCCAACCAGGCGGAGCCTGAGAGGAGTCTTATAGTCCAGGGACAGGGTGCTGATAAGGATCAGTGTGTGTGCAAGGCCTGCATTCCTTCAATCCAGAGATCATCTGGCATCAGGTGGTGATGGGCAAACTGTGACCTCTCTGGAGTGAAGAGTGTGCTTCATCAAGCAGTTAACATCTCCCATTTGGTGGGAGTTTTAGTTCTGCAGAAGAGCTCAAAGATATTATTATGTATATCCCTTGACGAGGAATCAGGACCCTGCCCCAAGGCTGCACCATTGTTTCTTGACTCTTCCTCCCTTGTCTCTGCATCTCCTCCGTTCCCTAATTAGCAACTGTTTGAACCTGCCCTTTGGAACTCAGGGAAGGTCATGGAGGCTGAATGAAGCCTATTGCTTACACACAAGAAGTGGGGGACACAGAATGGCTTTTGTGCCCAGAAGCCCCACAGCGTCCTGCTCAGTTTCAATATCAAGAGTTCTGGGGCTTCCCTGGTGGCGCAGTGGTTGAGAGTCCGCCTGCCGATGCAGGGGACATGGGTTCGTGCCCCGGTCCGGGAAGATCCCA
>NW_006797390.1:2570590-2579280 GCF_000442215.2 Lipotes vexillifer
AAAAAAAAAAAAAAAAAAAAAAAAGAGAGTTCTGCATCTGGCTTCTGTAAATCCTGAACACTATCTGACACTCTGGGAAAATCTAGCTTTATCTTCCTGTTCAGTGCATTTGGAGAGACCTCCCTGGAGCCATAGCAGAGTTCTGATCCGACTTTGATTTGGGAGTTTCTCTGGGTTCCAATTTGAAAACATTCACAGCAAGATTTAGTAAAGCCTAATGCCCACCTTGAAAGCTCTACCCCAGCGCTCCTCAAATTTTAACCTGCACACAAATCACCTGGGGATATTGTTAAAATGTCGATTCCAATTCAATAGGTTTGACAGTGGGTCTGCTTCCACATGATGCTAAATGCTGCTGGTCAGTGGACCACATTTGGGCTGACCTAGAGAAAAAATGTTAGGGCTGGAAAGAAAGGAATCCTGCTGAGTCACTGTTTTGACAGTAATTCAAAAAAAAAAAAATCTGGAGGACTCATTAAAAGATTACCTCTGAGACCATTCTGCACTAGAGTGTAGGGTCTTCCAGTGGGAACACGCTGAGGGACAAAGGGAAAGAAACCGATGTGAGGCTGTGTCTTGCGCCACCTGCTGGGGTGAAGACTCCATTACTCCTAGAACATCTCTGGGAAGAGCAATCTCTATCCCCTACGTTGGTGTTGAGGCAAATCCTCCGTCTCCTGAAATTTCCCTTATCATCAATAAAACTCTAGGATGGTGGAAATGTTCAAATTTCAAGGTATGCAAAATTCTAACTAGCCTCGAAGTCCTATTTAAGTTTTTAGCCAACATTTTATTTCCTGTCCCAAACTGTCCTTAGCTGACTCAGGTGCCGAAGAATAGTGAAATGGCTTAAATCACCCAAGGAAAGAGAGGAGGGAAGGATCTGGAAAACAGGATCCTGGTAAAGTGCTTTGAAAATGTCACTTCCTTCAGGAATGTAAAATGTAAATGTAAATGTAAATCAAATGATTATAGGTGGTATTACTATATCTAACTCCTGCCAAATTGCCTCTTTGGGTACTTGTGCTAACTTCTGATGCTTTGTTCCATTGTTCTCAATGTCTGCTACTGGGGATTCTATTGTCTTAAGAACTTTACCAAGTATTATGCTGTTAATATTGAACAATGGTAACTTTCAGTTTCAAAGCAAATTATGGTATTGAAATTTTTTCCTGTTTTGAATTTATTTAACCCCTATTTTCATTAAGAAATCTTTGGCATCTAAGAGACAGCATGATATTATTCTGAGGAGTGTGGGTTCTGGAACCAGACTGAATATTCCATTCCCAACTTTGCCATTACTAGCTGTGTGATTTGGGGCAAGTTACTTAGCCTCTCTGTATCTGTACCAAATGAGTCAGTACATGTAAAACACATGACCTTTGCTTAACATCTGGTAAACACTTGGTTGATGTTATTTATCTCCCTCTACTAGTGTTTGGCAATCAAATGAATTAGTAATAAAAGAAACCCAGAAAATTCATTTCTTAAAAGAATTCTGTAGTTGTGTGATGTGGTCCTTCTCCGTCATATTTCCTATTACATACCAAACACCTAAAGACCTAGTATTTGTCATGAGCCAGGCATTGTTCTAAATGTTTTACATGTATTAACTCACTAGCTCCACTTTACAGAAGAGAAACCTAAGGCACAGAAGGTAGAATGACTCGGCCAAGGTCACACAGTCAATAAGTGGCAGAGATGGAATTCAAACCCATACAGGCTAGTTCTAGAGTCTGACTTTTTTTTGGCCATGTCATGCAGCTTGTGGGATCTTAGTTCCCTGACCAGGAATTGAACCCAGGTCCTTGGCAGTGAAAGTGAAGAGTCCTAACCAATGGACCACTAGGGAGTTCCCTAGAATCTGATTTTTAGCTGCACCCATCTACTGCCCCTTGGCCAGAGAAAGGGACTGGTAATGACTGCTCTTCATTGATATGAAGGTATCACGTCTGTCAGAAATTCACAAGCCACAGAAGGATATCCAGCTGTTTTACCACCTAAAAATGCTTAAGCTATTTTTCCAGTGATGAGCTGACGTGATCAGTGCCAATGCAGGGAATGTAAAGACTTCAGGAACATCTGAACTGTGACATCTATTAAATTTAAATATATGAATAAATAGAAACATTAATTTACATAAATGTATATGCATCAATGCATTAAATTACCTTGAGCAGGGGATTTTAGGTGCTGGAGAGAAAGCAGTGGAAAAAATATATATATATAAATTTGAACAGAAGCCTCCGCCATGATAGAGCTTATGTTCTACCGGAAGGAGTGACAATAAACATCGTAGTAAAATATATGGTATATGACAAATGCAACATAGAATATAGAGTAGGGAAGGTGGATATGGATTGTTGAGGACTGTGTTGTATGAAAATCTAGATGGAGGAAGGTTAGGAAAGGCCTCAGGTGACAGCTGAGTAAAGGTCTGAAGAAGGTATGTGAGGGAACCGTGTGGTTATTTAAGGAAATGGTATATTCCAAGGTCCTGAGGTGGGAAAGTGCCAGGAGACTTTGAGAAAAAGCAAAGAATCCAGTGTGGCTGGAATAATGCAAGGGAGGGAGAAAAAAATAGGAGATGGCGTCAGAGAGAGAAGGGACTCCACAGAATAGATAAGCTCTACATAGGATTCCATAGGCTACTATGGGTACTTAAAATTCCTTAATAAGGGAATTCTCTGGTGGTACAGTGGTTAGGACTCCGCACTTTCACTGCCGAGGGCCCAGGTTTGATCCCTGGCTGGGAAACTAACATCCCACAAGCGGTGTGGTGCAGACAAAAGAAATTTTTTTAATTAAAAAAAAATTCCTTAATAAGACACCAGTAGTCTGAAGAAGTGGTATCAAGTGTTGTATCTGACTTTTATTTACAACCTCAGTGAAGGTTAATAAATTAATGATGATTTCCTAACATGAAAGCTCAGTTTTAATTTTGATGATGCAAGGGATGAGTTTAGAAAGTTGTAAGGCACCTGTGTAAAAACTATAATCTTAAGTGGTTTTATCTGCCGTTATTCGTGCTACACTACATAAAGTTAAATATTTTTTTCCTAAATGGTACAAATTTATAAACTGTCGTTTTTCACCTACCCAGTTTTTGTAAATAATGCACTACGAAATCAACCCTCCGAGGAAGAAATAATCACTTATTTATATTAGAAATAACTTCTACAGCAATCTTTTTTTTTTTTTTTTTCCTGCGGTACGCGGGCCTCTCACTGCTGTGGCCTTTCCCGTTGCGGAGCACAGGCTCCGGACGCGCAAGCTCAGCGGCCATGACTCACGGGCCCAGCCGCTCCGCGGCACGTGGGATCTTCCCGGACCGGGGCACAAACCCATGTCCCCTGTATTGGCAGGCGGACTCTCAACCACTGCGCCACCAGGGAAGCCAGGAATCGCATAGCCTTAATTAACCACTGGACCACCAGGGAAGTCCCTCTATCAGTTCTAACTAAACAAGAGTAGTATAACTCAGCAGGACCCAATGGGGTCTTCCTGGGGACAGGTCCTCCCCCATACCCTCTGCTTTAGCTCCTCTCTGAAGTACCTAGATAACAGTATTTGATGCACATTTTCTGAGTTGTTTTATAGATGTGAAAATCCCCCACCAAATGAAGATGATGTTAACTACTGGATGATCTGAGCACATCCCCCCAGGGCTCCTGGAGCCTAAGGAGTGATCATGTTAACCCCTGTGACACCGCCCTGTTACCTCACCATCAGCCAATCAGAGAATTGGACATGAGCTCATCACATACCCTGCAACTCCCCTCCCTCACCTGGCTTTTTTTTTTTTTTTTTTTGGCCTCGCCTCAAGGCTTGCAGGATCTTAGTTCCCTGACCAGAGATTGAACCCAGGCCCTCAGCAGTGAAAGTCCTAACCACTGGACCGCCAGGGCACTCCCTCACCTGGTTTTTAAAAATGCTTGCCGATTCATCTGTACCAATTTTCCTAGATTCCACATATATGCGTTAATATACGATATTTGTTTTTGCACCTATTTGCAACGCAGAAATAGAGACATGGATATAGAGGACAAATGTATGGACACCAAGGGGGAAAAGCGGGGGCCGGGGTGGGGTGGGATGAATTCGGAGATCGGGATTGACATGTATACACTAATATGTATAAAATAGATAACTAATAAGAACCTGCTGTATAGCACAGGGAACTCCACTTTGCTGTACAGTAGAGACTAACACAACATTGTAAAACACTATATCCCAATAAAAAAAAAAAGAAAGAAAATGGTGGAAAAAAGAAACGCTTTGCCGAAACCCTTCAGAGAGCTTGGGGGTTTTTTAGAGCGTGAGCCACCTGTCTCCTTGCATGGCCCTGCAATAAACTTTTCTCTGCTTCAAACTCCAATGTTTTGGTTTGTTTGGTCTCACTGGGTGTTGGGCACACAAACTTGTGCTAACAGGGGGGGATATACTTTGGATTCTAGCAGTCAGTCATTCGTCCAGGGTGCGAGGTTTGCTAGGCATATGGAATGGAAAGAATGGAATGCAAAATCTTTTTAAGCACTGATGAAAAATACAAAGAAGGGGTGTCTCTGGACCTCTTCAGCATCAAAGGAAAATCTTGCCAAAATGCTAATACCCAATTTTCTGAATTTTCTCTGAAACACAGTGGTTCAGGGAACTAATCTGCTCAATACCTATCTAGTAAGTGTGTCAGGTGAGTGAGCAGACATAGAGGTTTTTGAGTATGTTTTCCTTCCTTTGTCTTTCTTTTATTAGAGAAGACAGTGTAAGATGGGAAGAGCCTAATAACATGCCCTCTGGTAATACACATGCTCTTCCAGACCACTTTTCTGCTTTACATGCCTGATAGGAGTTATATAAACGGATAGGCTGATTGTTTAGGGAGAGTGAGTCATGCTTTATTCAGAAGGTTCTACTTAGGCGAGCTGACTTTGGCTCCCAATAAGGCGCCATGGAGAGCTTGTCTGTGGCTTGAAAGCCACAGAATTATAACCTCTAGTGAACACAGAGGTTTTTCTGCATATGAACGTTCTAAAAAAGACACAGCACTTTGCTACAATTAGACACATCTAATGAAAGATTTTAAAGGTCTGCATGTTAGGGACCTCTGAAACATCCTGGTAAGCTCCTTAAATTCTGGTAAAAGTTGTTTGGTTCCAATCCTCCCTGGCCCCCATCCCCACCCTCAAGCTGCCTCCTTCCCCCAGTAACAAGCAGAAATAGCGGTGATGTATTTTCACAGGGTGGTGAAAAGTGCCTAGTGAGATCTTACGGAAAAACACAAACAAGCTTTTGGGCCAACTCAATATTATCGATGCTGCTAAGCTTCTGTTTGAGGAAGTGCTACAACATAATCCTCCCTGAGATCACTTTATAGAGAGATGACGCCATGAGCTACTTGATGACAGTGAGTGAGCTATTTCCAATGGAAAAGGAAAACTTTGTAATAGCTTCAATCTCAGGTCTGAACGAGAAAAGGAGACATTCTTTTAAAAACTTCATTCACTACAAAAAGCTCTTCATCTAGTTTCCTGAGAAAATGTCCTGCTTTAGCAATGGAAAGGCACTGGGTTACCAGGCTGAGTGCAAACTACGTACAAAACCCTGAGTACAACTGCATAATCTTACTTGACTCTGGAACGTACCCTTTTCGGTTAGAGGTGGATGGTGCAGCTCTATGGTCAGCAGTGGCCCCTAGACCAGCAGCATCGCTCAACTTGGGAACATGTCAGATGTGCAGATTCTCGGGCCCACCCTGGCCTACTAAATCAGAACTCTGGGGAGGGTAGTGGAGGGAGGGTGGAGTCCAGCAATCTGTATTTTAACAAGCCTTCCAGGTGACTGTGATGCCCCCTGAAGTTTGGGAACTGCTGGTACAAAGCAGATGCTTTGGATGCACCTGGCAGAGTCTCTGCAATTTCTCTAAAGTTCCCACAATGTCTCTAAAAGGCATGTGGTCATGCAAGCATCATTTACATATATTGAGAGGAAGTGGTTTTTTTCCCTTTTTTTTTAATACATTTATTTATTTGTTTATTTATGGCTGCGTTGGATCTTCGTTGCTACACGTGGGCTTTCTGTAGTTGTTGCAAGGAGGGGCTACTCTTCGTTGTGGTGCATGGGCTTCTGATTGCGGTGGCTTCTCTTGTTGCACAGCATGGGCTCTAGGCACATGGGCTTCAGTAGTTGTGGCACGTGGGCTTCAGTAGTTGTGGCTCGCGGGCTCTAGAGCACAGGCTCAGTAGTTGTGGTGCATAGGTTTAGTTGCTCTGTGGCATGTGGGATCTTCCCAGACCAGGGCTTGAACCCGTGTCCCTTACATTGGCAGGTGGATTCTTAACCACTGTACCACCAGGGAAGTCATGGTTTTCTTTTTTAAAAGAAAATTTTTTTGCTTGTTCCAGTCCAAGAATTTCACCTCTAGAGATGCAAGATAAATGCCCCCCTAGGGACATTTAGAGGGACGCCACTTAATCATGGCTTCAGTCCCCAAAACCAACAAAATAGATCCCTGGTCCTACTGCATTATTCCCAGAGGTCATACCCAGGTGGCTCAGGCCTGCTTTGAGCAGTCTTTTTAATTTTCTCCAAAGTCAATGCTTTGGGACATTCAGCTAAGAGTATGGAGGCAGGATGGAGAGGCAAGAGGTGGGACAGGTGGCCCCTCTGCCTAACTGCCCTACTCCCCACCCCGCCACTCTCAAGATCCAACTGCAGCAACTTTAATATATGCTGTTGGAGCTGGAATTACCTCCGCTGCAGTCACCAGACTTGCCCTCCAAAGGATCCTCGTTAAAGGATTTAACATGGGCTCATTTCAATTGCAAGGTCTCTAAAAGAGTCCTGTATTGTTATTTTTTGTCACTACCTCCCTTCTACAAGGAGTGGGTAATTTGCCCACTGGCTCCTTCCTTGGATGTGGCATCCATTTCTCAGTTCTCCTTTCCCCAAACAAACCCTGATCCCTATCACCTTTGATCTCCAGCGTAGGAGAGAACATTTTAAAAGGCTGGAGGGAAAGAAAACCTTCATGGTAACTCATTTCGTGTGGTTGGATATTTGTTTGTTTGTTTGTTTATTTATCTATTTTCTTCATTCTTTTTATATTTTTCAAACTTTCTACAAGGAAATAAAATACATTTACTTAAAAGGGAATGCAGGGCTTCCCTGGTGGCACAGTGATTAAGAATCCGCCTGCCAATGCAGGGGACACAGGTTCGAGCCCTGGTCCGGGTAGATCCCACATGCCGCAGAGCAACTAAGCCCATGCACCACGACTACTGAGCCTGTGCTCTAGAGCCCGTGCGCCACAACTACTGAGCCCGCATGCCACAACTACTGAAGCCTGTGAGCCTAGAGCCCGTGCTCCACAACAAGAGAACCCACCGCAATGAGAAGCCTACACACCTCAATGAAGAGTAGCCCCTGCTTGCCGCAACTAGAGAAAGCCAGCGTGCAGCAATGAAGACCCAACGCAGCCAAAAATAAACAAATAAATTAGGGGAAAAAAAAAGAAACAGAGTAGAACAGTGCTGCCAGGGGCTGAGGGGGTGGGGAATATGGGGAGATGTTGGTCAAGGGTGCAAACTATAAGTTATAAGTTAAATCCTGGGGATCTAATGTGCAGCATGGTGACTATAGTTAACAATACTCTACTGTATACCTAAAGGTTGCTACAAGGATACAGCTTAATGTTCTCATCATAACAACAAGGGAATTCCTGGTGGTTCAGTGGCTAGGACTCTGCAGTCTCACTGCCAAGGGCCCAGGGAAACTAAGATCTCACAAGCCATGTGGCGAGGCCAAAAAGTTAAAAACAAATAAGTTCTCTGGAAAAAAACGGTAATTATGTGAGGTGAAAGATGTAACTAACCTTACTGTGGTAAACATTTTGCAATATGTACATGTATTGAATCATCACACTTTAAACTTACACAATGTTATACGTCAATTATACCTCAAAAAAAGCTGGGAAAAAAAGAATTGAAAGCCCATATAAAAATGAAAAAATTCCTAGGAAATCACAACATACCAATAGTGTCTGAAGCAAAATATCTGAAGAGTTATATATGTATGTTTTCAGAACAATTTATTCCTTTAATAACAAATTCATTCAATAATGCATTCATTCAATAAATTCAGTGAATATGAACCAAGGATCTATTATATGTCAGGCACTGTGCGTTGTAATGGGGACCCACAAATGAACAAAACACCATCACTGATTGCTGTAGACTGAATGAGTTCTCCCCAAGTTCATAGGTTGAAATCTAATTCCCCATGTGATGGTATTTGGAGGTGGGGCCTTTGGGAGGTGATTAGGTCATGAGGATGGAGCCTCATCAATGAGATTCGTGCACCTATAAAAGAGACCCCAGCGAGCTCCCTTGCCCCTTCTGCTATGTGAGGATGCAGTGAGAGGATAACTGTCTAGCAGACTCTCATCAGACACTGAATCTGCTGGCATCTTGATCTTGAATTTCTCAGCCTCCATAGCTGCTGGTCTCAGAGAGTCTCCTGGGGGGGAGGGTGGTGGTGGCTGACTTCGGCTCAACCTGGGGACATAGACACTGGTGGCAGACACACTTAGGAACAGTCAACCGTGCAAACACTGCTGTGGGCTGCTGCCATCCTGGCCCATTAGCCTACGTATGGTATTTTTGTGTGTCTGGGCGGGGCGGGGGGGGGGGGGG
>NW_006797390.1:2579372-2599171 GCF_000442215.2 Lipotes vexillifer
GGGGGGGGGGGGGCGGTTACGCCCCGCGGCACGCGGAATCTTAGTTCCCCGACCAGGGATGGAACCCGTGCCCCCTGCAGTGGAAGCGCAGATTCCTAACCACTGGACCACCAGGGAATTCCTACATATGTATTTCTAATTGACTCTAAGTAAAACCTTGTCATGAGGGAAAAAGAAAATAGGTTGGAGTACCATTGATATAACAGCAGCTGCAGACTCAAAGTATAAACAAACAAACACTGAGCCACAAATGCTACTCACTCAGTCCTCAATCCAGGAGGATTCTGATTAAACAGCAGCAGAAGGAGGCAGGTAGCTCTTAATCATCACTGACTTTGCCCCGCCCCTCTGTCTAAAATGTGAAGGAAGAAGTGCTGTTCCTCTTCCTGGCAGCAGATGGAGCCATTGGGACATGTACAACTTGTTAGAGGTAAAACGCTAAATGCATCTCAGAGATTCTTCTATGATCGATTTAAAAGAGGAAGGCAAGGGGTCCTTCGTGATCGAAACTGGCAATCCTGACTCTAAGGCATCAAACCTGGTAGGAATTGTAAATCCTGGTATGTCCAGATCCCAGGCACACGAAAGCTTGGCTCAGTTGTGCGTACTGCGGAGAAGCAGGGATGTTATTTAGGTTTCAGGATTTGCACCCCAAGAGAACTTAAAAGTGAAGCCTTCTTCATGCCTGAGACATCTGTGACTAGAGATCATCTTTCACTCCTATCCAAGAGAAACACAAAGATGTTTACCAGGGAGCCTGTCCACAGGCAGGAAATGAGTTAGCCAAGAGGCTCAAACGACCTAGTGAAAATGTGATTTTTAGGACTTCCTGGTGGTGCAGTGGTTAAGAATCCGCCTGCCAATGCAGGGGACAGGGGTTCGAGCCCTGGCCCGGGAAGATCCCACATGCCACAGAGCAACTAAGCCCATGCGCCACAACTACTGAGCCTGCGCTCTAGAGCCCATGAGCCACAACTACTGAGGCCGCGTGCCACAACTACTGAAGCCTGCGCACCTAGAGCCCGTGCTCTGCAACAAGAGAAGCCACTGCAACGAGAAGGCTGTGCACCTCAACAAAGAGTGGCCCCTGCTCGCCGCAACTAGAGAAAGCCCACACACAGAAGTGAAGACCCTATGCAGCCAAAAATAAATAAATTTTTTTAAAATATGATTTTTAATTAAGGAGAAATGTTTCCACCACTACTTCCACCAGTGCTGCAAACCATCCTTGGGATGAGGGCTAATTTGTGCAGAAGAGAATGAAAATATCTGCTTTAAGAGAAGGAAAGTCATCCTCTGATCAAAATACCTGTGTTTGAATTGGGTAAGAATGCAAGACATGGGTAACTAAAGGTGTCATTCAGGTTTCATTTTATGCTGTTGTTTCCCTTTTTATGAACCATCTTGTCACTTCACTCATTATTAACAAAATATGTGATCTGATTATAGGAACACCCTTACCCAACACACACACACTACTGACAAAGCAAAGTACAAAGTGATGGCCATGGGTGGTAATCATGATTCTCTGGTACTAACTGTCTGGAAACAAAACATCCATAGCTTTACTTATTTATTTATTTTTTAAGTATAAGAGTCAATTGATAATGAACACATTCTAGTGGAGTGGTGAGTCTAGAAAAGGTTTTTTAAAAAATTAAATGGCTTTTTCATATGTAACACTTTGTGCAGTAAATATTATGTTGCCTGTTACACAGAGGTAGAAATGAAGTCTTAGAAAAACTACAGTTTTGACTAAGTCACACAACGAGACAGTGGAGAAACCGAAACCAGATCTGACAAAAATTATGCTGTACAGACTCATTCTCTGGGCCAACTCCTAAAGTACATGTTTGGAAGTCAGGAGATGGGGTGTGCAGGCAGGCACTCTCTTATCTAGCATGGGGACCTGCTGACACCACCAGAGCTGTCATCTCATCCGTTCCTGCAATTAGGAGGCTCTGCCAACAATCCTCTTTCTCAGAAATTAAAAGGCTTTGTCCATTATTCATCCTCCACCAGCTGAGAAATACACTCACTTTTTCTACTCCTGGGACCAAACAGAGAAGCAATTTATGGTGCTAAAAACCTGGTTGATCTGGATGAAAGGGAGTAGAGGGGTTGGTTGAGGGAATCAGAATTCCAGACAGATATTCAGTTGTGGTGTGAACCAAGAAAGCAACATTTAATACCATTAGAGCAGTGGTTCTCAACTAGGGGCAATTTTCCCCCAGGGCATATTCAGCAATGTCTGGAGACATTTTTGGTAGTTATTGGGGGAGGGGTTGCTGCTACTGGTTATCTAGAGGTTAGAGGAAGGACACGGGCTAGCATGGGGCAAGTAAGACCAGGGCAAATGGAGGAAGAACTTTAACTTTCAAACAAGATTTTTTTGGATAAATTTATTTATTTATTTAGGCTGCATTGGGTCTTTGTTGCTGTGTGCGGGCTTTCTCTAGTTGTGGCGAGCAGGGGCTATTCTTTGTTGTAGGTTGCAGAGCATGGGCTTCAGTAGTTGTGGCTCGTGGGCTCTAGAGCGCAGGCTCAGTAGTTGTGGCTCATGGGCTTAGTTGCTCTGCAGCATGTGGGATCTTCGCGGACCAGGGCTCGAACCCCTGTCCCCTGCATTGGCAGGCGGATTCTCAACCACTGCGCCACCAGAGAAGTCCCAAGGAAGAACTTTAAAACCTCAGTATTCAAGATAAATGTTTTCAAACGTTATTTTTCTTCCACATTGATATAATCCACTAGCTTTATTCAGGTTTCACCAGTGTTACATGTATTCAACTTGTGTTTATGTCTTTGCATGTGTGTTTAGTTATATGCAATTTTTCCATGTGTGTGGATTCAGATTCAATCACACTCAAGATTCAGAGTGATTCCATCACAAGCTTCCATTTTATTTTATTTAAAAAAATTTTTTAATTTTATTTTATTTGGCTGCACGGATCTTAGTTGCCTGACCAGCCATCAAACCCATGTCTCCTGCATTGGGAGGGCGAAGTCTTAACCACTGGACCACCAGGGAAGTTGTTAATCTTTATTTTACATTGGAGTATAGTTGATTAACACAAGCATTATTATTATTATTATTATTTTATTTGGCTGCACCGGGTCTTAGTTGCAGCACACGAGCTTCTCTCTAGTTGTGGTGAGCAGGCTCTAGAATGCACAGGCTTAGTTGCTCCGCAGCATGCGGGATCTTAGTTGCCTGACCAGGGATCAAACCCGTGTCCACTGCATTGGATGGCAGATTCTTAACCACTGGACCACCAGGGAAGTCCCACAAGCATTATTTTTAAAAATCTAAATTAATGCAAAAAAATCCATGATGGACAAAATATCAAAATTTTAAATAAAGGCAGGATCAGTAAAAATATTGAGCATTGGGTTAAATGGAGAGCACGTGTTGAAGAGGGGTGGGAGGTGTTGTGAGTAGATCAGTTAGGAGGATTTTAGAGCATTCCTTGCAAGAAGTAATGGTAGACTGGACCAGGGACAGGGTGGACATGGAGCAATGTGGACAAATTCAAGAGATGTTTATGAGGTTAAGTCCACATGACCTGGTGATAGACTGGAAATGGAAGATTGGGGAAAGTGAGGTTTCTAGGACAACTTCCAGGTTTCTGAATGCATGACCAGATGGCAGGGGTTGCCTTTTATAACAGAGAGCACAAAATTGGGTAAATGATATGAACAGTGGACACTAGGGTGTACAGTGAGAAGAAGAAAAAGTTCAATGTTTTTATGTTGTTTTTTGGTTTTGGCCATGCCATGCAGCTTGCGGGCTCTTAGTTTCCTGACCGGCGATTGAGCCCGGGCCCTGGCAGTGAAAGGTCCTAACCAGTGGACCACCAGGGAATTCCCAAAAAAGTTCAATGCTTAATTTTTAAAATTCCAACCTTAAATATATTGTTTTAGGAGGATTAGAGGAGACAAAACTTTCTGAGCTACATTGCAGAGGATAAGGCTACAAAGGAGACAAACAAGAAATGTTGAGAGAAGTAGAAGGAAAACCAAGCTTCAAGGAAGCCAAGAGCAAAACTAAGGTCTCACATCGATAAAAATGTTTCCATATTTTTATCAACAGCCATGTTCAAATATAGCAATATTTTTCAGCTAGTAAATTTTTTTTTTTTTTTTTTTTGCGGTATGCAGGCCTCTCACTGTTGTGGCCTCTCCCGTTGCAGAGCACAGGCTCCTGACACGCAGGCTCGGCGGCCCTGCCTCACGGGCCCTGCCTCACGGGCCCTGCCTCACGGGCCCAGCCGCTCCGCGGCATGTCGGGATCCTCCCAGACCAGGGCACGAACCCGCGTCCCCTGCATCGGCAGGCGGACTCTCAACAACTGCACCACCAGGGAAGACCCAGCTAGTAAATTTTTTCTTCACTTATGTGGTTGCCTTAAGTAAATCTGTATGCTGTGTTTCACAAAGAGCACCAAGACTTACAGATCTCTGCCACCCAAAACTATGCACATATAGTTTTCGTCTTAATGAAAATGAAATTTTATAATAAAGCATCATTAGTCTAATATACATATGCCAGTGGATATAATTACAGCATCTATTATTTTATACCTTAGAGAGGATTAATTAATGATGTCTTTTGGTGTTCCTGGACCCGATTCCAATGTCGGGGTGTGCAAGATGCGTTTCCTCACACCCACAACAAGCAAGTCTCAGGACATCCACTGGGTGTCTGACAATTCACCTCAGTTCTGACGCTATCCACCCCAATTCCACAGTTTAAGAGCTCAGTCCTACAAGATCGCTCCCATGCCCCAGACCCTCCAATTTCAGAAGCCAGCCGTTACCTGGGCTTCTGATGGACCTGCTGTAGATTGGAGGTTCCCACAACCCCCTCCTTCGGTTTGATTAATTTGTTAGAGCAGCTCATAGAGCTCAGAGAAATATTTTATTTACTAGATTGCTGCTTTATTACAAAGGATATACCTCAGGACCAACCAGATGGAAGAGAGGCACAGGGCAAGGTCTGTGGGAAGAGGCTCCAAGCTTCTGCACCCTCTTCATGTGGCGATGCCCCCTGTATTTCCACTTATTTACTAACCTGGAAGCTCTCAGAACCCCTTCCTTTGGGACTTTTGGCGGGGCTTCATAGCAGACATGATTAAATCCTTGGCCATTGGTGAGTAATTCATCCTCCAGCCCCTCTCCCCTCCCCAGAGTGTATGCATGTTCAGTGTGTGTGTGTGTGTGTGTGTGTGTGTGTGTAAATCATAATACACACACACAGCCTATATCATAAATACAGGCTATTATTATAGGAGAATTTTTAGTAAATATTTTCCTCCTTTTAAGTGATGAGCAAACACAAGGAATATGGTTTCCATAGGAAGGAAGTAATAAAATTCATATAATATGGAAGAAATATATTTCGATTTTTTTAAAAAATATATTTATTTTAGTTTTGACTGTGTGGGGTCTTTGTTGCTGCAAGTGGGCTTTCTCTAGTTGTGGTGAGTGGGCTTCTCATTGTGCTGGCTTCTCTCACTACGGAGCATGGGCTCAGTAGTTGTGGCTCGCGGGCTCTAGAGCGCAGGCTCAGTAGTTGCGGCGCACGGGCTTAGTTGCTCCATGGCATGTGGGATCTTCCCGGACCAGGGCTCGAACCCGTTGTCCCCTGAATTGGCAGGCGGATTCTTAACCACTGAGCCACCAGGGAAGCCTATTTTGATGTTTTTGTTTTACATTTATTTGTATGTCTCTAAAATGGGAAAAGAAGAAAGAAGGAACGTATTTCCAGGATTTTTATAACTAGTTGACCCCAGAGAAGAACTCTGCAGAAAGAAAGTTTTTCTTTACATTTTTCCAAGTATTTGAACCCAATATCTTCCTAATTGCTCCGCATGTTAGGGGGAGCAGATACTACTAATCTTATTTGAACACATGGTGTTAACAAAGAAAAAGTAATTGACTTCTTTTGGACCAGTTTGACTAAGTGAAAGGGATAGACAATATGTTCAGAGAACCTTTTCTCCAATATCTATTTTACCGCTATTTTGATTATAAGACACCAATCTGTCCCTTCTTAATTTAGTATAAAAATGAGAGAAGATTACACAAAAAAGTTCTGAGAATAGTGCCAGAACCATAATAGACAATAAATGTTAGCTAATACCATATAATTTAATCATATCTTATATGTTATTGATTATCATTTAATGGACCACTAAGAAAATAAAGATGAAAATAAACTATGATGCTTAGACTGTAAGACATATCCATCCAATTTCTGAGTTACTAAAATGTGAAATATAGTACTATTTGTAATATTATTACTCACAAACTAAGTTACTTTGTTTAAAATATTGCTTTAAAGTTGTCTTATTTTGGACTTCCCTGGCGGTCAAGTGGTTAAGACTCCACGCTGCCACTGCAGGGGTCCGGGTTCGATCCCTGGTCACGGAACGAAGATCCCATATGCCACACGGTGCGGCCAAAAAAAAAAAAAAGGTTGCCTTATTTTCCTCCTTTCTTTCCCTTGCCGTACATTTCCTGTCTAAAGGAAACCCACCCAATGGCAATTGGCTCCAAAATTGTCATAACCAAATTGAAATGTAATAAACAAATTAATCCACATTTCTCTTTTCCAGAATGGATCAATAAACAAAGGAATAAAATGTGAAAATGCATGTTGCCAATATAAGATGAATAATCCTGAAAGCAATGAAGAGGGAAACACTAAAAACTGTGACTGATGGAATTAGAGAAAGTAAACACATCTGTGTTAGTTCTCATTTTAGTACTTTGTTTTCCTGCCCATACAGTTAGGATCATTATGGGATATGCCGAAAGGAATTTACTCTATCAGAATAATTAGACTAGATACCAGTGCTTTTTACTTTCCTGTAATGTGATTTTGGTCATGTCATTTGTCTTTTTCCTATTTGGCTCTCTAACTACTCCCTAACTAGTTCTTTATCATTTTTAGCATCTATGTAATTTTTTAATCTGATTGATGTTTAAAATGCTACCACTAAATTATTGGCTGGCCCTAAGGAGAAGCCCTGGGACTCGTGGAAAGCATGAGTATTTCAGAATTTTGAAATCAATGAGGAATGGAAGGCAAATTCAAAAATGAGAAGCAGAAGCTTCAGGCTAAGATGAAGATGAGTCGCTGTGTCAGGCCTATCATCTGCTGAGAACAACTAGGAAAGCTGGATAAAACATAAAAACAACTATTTGAAAGCATCAGAGAGCTTTTATTGGAGCAAGGAATGTAAGGGACCGAGACCTCAGAGACAAGGGAAGTCTGAACATGGCATTTGCTGACTCTTAAACAATGCCTGAGAGTCTGGATATCTGCAAAGAAAGTGGCAACCAGGAGACTGATAAACTGAACAGAGTCTTCAGAAGTCTCACAGGGCAAGAGGGAAAACCTGGAGTTTAGGACCCAACAAACAGCACCCTAGGAATAAAACAGAACTGAAAATAGACTCTTACTTCATAAGGACTGACAGAAGCAAAAGTAAGTTTTTCTCTGGAAAAAGGTAAGGCCATCTAGCAACTCATTTCTGCAATTTTTAAAAATAAACTTAATTTTTTAGAATGGTTTTAGATTTACAGAAAAATTGAGAAGATAGCACAGAGGATCCCCTGTATATACTATACATGCAGTTTCCCTTGTTATTAAGATCATATATTAGTGTGGTACATTTGCCACAATGAATGAATCAATAGTGATACATTTTTATTAACTAAGGCCAAATTTTATTCAAATTTCTTCAGTTTTGCCTAATGTTCTTTTTCTGCTCCAGAATTTAAGCAGGTTACGTCTAGTCCCCTTAGACTTCTCCAGATGATGACAGTTGATCAGACTTTCCTTGTTTCTGATGACCTTGACGGAGAAACATTGGGCATGTATTCTATAGAATGTCCCTCTGTTGGAATTTGTTTGATGCTTTTCTCATGATAAATTGGGCTGTAGATTTTGGAAAGGAAAACCAGAGGTAACATGACATTTTCATCACAACACATGAAGGGTACATATTATCCACATGCTCATTGCTGTTAATGGTGACCTTGATCACCTGGCTGAGGAAGTGATGGTCAGGTTTCTCCACTATAAAGTTATACTTTTCCTCATTTTTACTGCACCCTTGGAAGTAAGTCCCTATGCACAACCCACATTATTTTTTTTAAGATATACAATTTTGGGGGGGCTTCCCTGGTGGCGCAGCGGTTGAGAATCTGCCTGCCAATGCAGAGGACACGGGTTCGGGCCCTAGTCTGGGAAGATCCCACATGTCGCGGAGCGACTGGGCCCATGAGCCACAACTACTGAGCCTGCGCGTCTGGAGCCTGTGCTCCACCAGAGAGGTCACGATAGTGAGAGGCCCGCGCACTGCGATGAAGAGTGACCCCGCTTGCCACACCTAGGGAAAGCCTTCGCACAGAAACGAAGACCCAACACAGCCAAAAATAAAAATAAATAAATAAATTAAATTAAAAAAAAAAAAAGATATACAAATTTTTTTTTTTTTGGCTGTGCCACGCACGACACACGGGGATCTTAGTTCCCCAACCAGAGATCGAACCCATGCCCCCTGCAGTGGAAATGCGGAGTCCTAACCACTGGAGCGCCAGGGAAGGCCCGGATTTGGAGTCTTGATGTTCCTTTGACAGATTTCTGTGTCCCTCCCACCCCTCCCCAACCACCACCTGTTGCTCCTGGGCAGAGACTATAAAAACCTGCATATGAATAAAGAGAAAAAGACATACAGGTAATATCAATGAATCATTCCATGAACAAAGCAGTTATTACTTCTGCCAGTGTACTCACTAGATTGCATTTACTCCGAGCATACACAGATTTTTCC
This sequence comes from Lipotes vexillifer, assembly GCF_000442215.2. Taxonomy (NCBI): domain Eukaryota; kingdom Metazoa; phylum Chordata; class Mammalia; order Artiodactyla; family Lipotidae; genus Lipotes; species Lipotes vexillifer. Next base: position 2,588,215 of record NW_006797390.1, read on the forward strand.
CTTGTATAAGGCATTTCGAATTTTAATTCCCATCCTTAAAGAGACATGTCAAGAATGGAGGTAGTTGAACAGGATGATGATTTGAACCCCTCGGGGAAAGCTACTGATGGGCGGGGAAATAGACAACAACATGGGAGAGGCTTGAAACATGGTCCAGGAGTGTTATACTCAAATTATTAAGTATGTGTTCATTACCCAGAACCAACTGTTTCTATGTGGGATAATAAGTATTCTGAGATATTTGTCCTCAACAATCTTTCATTATTATGCAAAAGCTTTTAGCATTATGTTGAGACTAGCTCTGTCTTGATAGATTATGAATATTTCCCAGAAGTGGAAAAGGGGAAAAGTGTGTATGGTTGAGCCTTGAAGATCATTAACTGAGAGGCAATAATATTTTACTCAGGAAAAGTAAGAGAATTTTTGGATATGTTGGAAATACCCCTGTTGATCTTCCTTGATGATGAATTTGATGATCAAGTAAATAACAATTAGGCTTGAGCTGAAAGCTTTGCTGGTGGTATTTAGGATTGACTAGTTACAGAGGAATAAACCCTTTCAGACACCTAACCTTGACACCTAACATAACCCCAACCCAATCCCATCAAAGCCAAATACCTGGGCAGCTGTGGTTCACACAGCGAGTGTTAGTTACTCTTCAAACAAAACTATTTTGGAGGACAGCTATACCTATCAAAATGTAAAACATGCCTGTCATTTGAGGAAATTATGCTCCTTCCATAAAACTATCCTAAACATGTGCAAAAAGGACTCATTTCAAGTATTTTCGTTTCAGCATACTTTGTAATAGGAGTATTATAAAGTGAATGTTTTAACAAGGTAAAGTATTTTTATATTGTGGAGTTACCTTCTGAACTTGTTGAAATGAGTTAGAATTTCCAGAACGAATTGGGCAGGCTATCCGTAACATTTGTATTTCTATTTTTTAAAAGTTATATATAAATGCTTTTAAGAAGTAAATCAAGTTGATTTACTTATCTTTTTTTTTTTTTTTTTTTTTTTTTTTTGCGGTATGTGGGCCTCTCACTGTTGTGGCCTCTCCTGTTGCAGAGCACAGGCTCCGGACATGCAGGCTCAGCGGCCATGGCTCACGGGCCCAGCTGCTCCATGGCATGCGGGATCTTCCCGGACCGGGGCACGAACCCGTGTCCCCTGCATCGGCAGGCGGACCCTCAACCACTGCGCCACCAGGGAAGCCCTACTTATCTTTTTTTTAATTTTTTTTTTTTTGGCTGTGCCATGTGGCATGTGGGATCTTAATTCCCCTGCATTGGGAGCACGAAGTCTTAACCACTGGACCTCCAGGGAAGTCCCTCACATCTATCTATTGAATGGAGAAGACTCTTACAACCTAACTTATCAGCACTTGTACTGTACTTGTACTCTGCCTGTTCTCCTGTTACAACAGACAACCTCTCTGTGCTCCTAATGCTAAATTCAGCATTTGTGCATTGGATCCCATTGCCTCCTGCTTAGTCAAGTACGTTGCTCTAGCAATCCTCCCCATCTCCTTCTTTAATAGTTGTTTCCTCTCTGTGGATTATAATCTATGAGCATCAAAATTGTTCTCATTTCTCCCATTCTAAATAGGCCTTCTCCTTCCCTGGTGGCGCAGTGGTTGAGAGTCCGCCTGCTGATGCAGGGGACACGGGTTCGTGCCCCGGTCTGGGAAGATCCCACATGCCGCAGAGCGGCTGGGCCCGTGAGCCATGGCCGCTGAGCCTGCGCGTCCAGAGCCTGTGCTCCGCAACGGGAGAGGCCACAACAGTGAAAGGCCCGCGTACTGAGGGAGAAGAAAATTTCAGTATCTACAGAGATAGAAAATGCCACTTTCATGATATTTGGTCAGAATGTTATAAAAAATGAAATCTTCAAAAACAATAAAAGAGTTACTGTTTCTCACTTCCAAACCCATCCTTCTATGCTCTGCTTTGTGATGGTGGAACAGGGACTCTGTAAACTCTATTTCTGCTTTACCAGCTGTTCCAGGTTAGACTTCGTCACTAGGGTAGGGGGGTGAGGCTGGGGCAAGGACAGAGGACTTATTCCCATTTGCTTCCCCAAAATGCTTCTCCACCCCAGCAGCATCGCTTTCTTCTAATAGCAACGGCTAGATAAGTACCGTTGGCAGCTTTTTTTCCAACATTGGCAAAACTAGCTTCATCGTGCCCTCCCACATCAGAAGTATCAGTGCTCATCTACTGGAGCCCCTCCTCAGATGTCAAGGTCACAGGCCCAGAAGGCCCTTCCTCTGAATTCATAGACACCAGCACCAATGTACTAGTATCTTCTCAGAAATCAGAGTATCAGTTCCAGGAGACCCCTCTTGTATATTTCTAGATTTTAATTATTTCAACCTCTTACCTTTGTTCCTTTAGCACTAGGGTGGTGGCCACTTCCTGCCATCACTAATTTTGCGAGCTTTCTTTTTTAAATTTAATTAAATTGATTAATTTTAATTGAAGTATAATTGACTTACAGTGTTGTGTTAATTACTGCTGTACAACAAAGTGACTCAGTTATATATACATTCTTTTTCACATTGTTTTCTATTATGGTTCCAATATCACAGGATATTGAGTATAGTTCCCTGTGCTATACTGTAAGACCTTTTTATCTTTTTTTTAATTTTTTTTTTTTTGGCTGTGCCATGTGGCATGTGGGATCTTAATTCCCCTGCATTGGGAGCACGAAGTCTTAACCACTGGACCTCCAGGGAAGTCCCTCACATCTATCTATTGAATGGAGAAGACTCTTACAACCTAACTTATCAGCACTTGTACTGTACTTGTACTCTGCCTGTTCTCCTGTTACAACAGACAACCTCTCTGTGCTCCTAATGCTAAATTCAGCATTTGTGCATTGGATCCCATTGCCTCCTGCTTAGTCAAGTACGTTGCTCTAGCAATCCTCCCCATCTCCTTCTTTAATAGTTGTTTCCTCTCTGTGGATTATAATCTATGAGCATCAAAATTGTTCTCATTTCTCCCATTCTAAATAGGCCTTCTCCTTCCCTGGTGGCGCAGTGGTTGAGAGTCCGCCTGCTGATGCAGGGGACACGGGTTCGTGCCCCGGTCTGGGAAGATCCCACATGCCGCAGAGCGGCTGGGCCCGTGAGCCATGGCCGCTGAGCCTGCGCGTCCGGAGCCTGTGCTCCGCAACGGGAGAGGCCACAACAGTGAAAGGCCCGCGTACTGAAAAAAAAAAAAATTAAAAAATAAATAAATAAATAAATAGGCCTTCTCTTAAAATTCTTTCACCATCAGCTACTGCCCTGTGTCCTTGCTCCTCTTCACAGTAAATTCCTCAAAGACTTCAGTAGTCCTTGCCGCTATCACAGTGCAACCTGAGCACCCTTGGAGAGGTGGCTTTCCGCATGACCAAGACCTAGGCTTCTTCTAGCATGTGTGCTGCCATTTTCTAGGTTGTAAGAGTCTTCTCCATTCAATGGATTGATGCAGAAAGAGAGAAAGGATCATTCACGGGAAGGTTTTTAGAGTCCAAAATGGAAGTGGTGTCCATCACTTCCGTTCACATTTCATGGGCCAGAATCAATCACATGATCATCTTTCACTTCAGGGAAGGCTAGGAAATGTACTGCAGCGATGTACCCCCAAAGAAGAAAACACAGATATTGGTGAAATTAGCAACAGGTGTCTTATCCCCATTATCCAGGCTGCAGGACCCTTGTGTTAGCAACAATTTTCCATACCTTTGCACAACCTCTAATCCTCCAATCCCTCAACATTCTCTCTCTCCTTTAGGGCCATCTTGCTGCATTCTCCTCCTTAACCATGGCCTATAATTACAACCACTCTTGCAGATAGTTTAGCATCCTGGCCTTCCTCTTTCAGTCATTTCTACTACATAAAAATCCATCCCTGGGACTTCTCTGGTTAAGACTGGTTAAGACTCCATGTTCCCAATACAGGGGGCCTGGGTTTGATCCCTAGTCAGGGAACTAGATCCCACATGTGGCAACAAAGGTCCTGCCACAACTAGGACCTGGCACAGCCAAATAAATAAATATTTAAAAAAATCCATCCCTCCAGATCAGTCTGTAATCCCACCAACCCAGGGGTCAACCTTAGCCATATTTATTGTGGGATGACTAGAAATGCCACTTGTCCTGATATGAAGCTATATAACACAGGCATCCATGATTTTATATTGTTGTCAATAAGATTATATTATTACCAAGCTTATTTAACTTCCAGTTTATAGAAAACATAGGGAATATAAGAATAAGCTATATGATATCAGGAGGAAATGACCAGAAAAAATCCAAAATATGAGACATTAAAGAGCATCCAGTCTCTTCAGCATGTCAGTGTCATGAAAAAACACTGTTCTAGATGACAAGAGACTTAAAGGATGTCACAAACAAATGTAATGCCTGATTTTAGATGGGATACTGGATTGGATGGTGGAGCTGCTGGACCAGGGATTCTGAACAAGATCAAGCTCCAAGAAATGGATGGAGATAACAATCTTCGTCAAGATTGAGGAGAAGTGGTCTGATTTCCATTTTTTCCTGACTCACTAAAACCAAATATTTCAGATGAGACAGAAGCAGTAACTAGAATGATTGTTGAAAAACCACTGGACTCCTGCGGCTCCCATGAAGCACTTCATTTCTTGGTCAACTGAAACAGACATGGGCAGAATTGTCAACTACTAACCATTAAAAATGACCCTAGGAGATAGGTACGTACTCATTTCCCTCTGCCAACCCCTTAGCCACCGTCTACCCCAAGGTTTTTTTTTTCTTCCTCATCTGGTCATTTGTATCCCTGAGTATTTCTTCCTTATTGTTGCTGTATACTTAGGTGATATGACTGCATATAGCAGTTAGTATGGTTTGGTTTTTCAGCTTCTCATTCTTGAAATGAAGTCTCATTGGCCCTCCTCTGGGCCAATCTTAAGAAATATGTCTTGAAAGTCAGGACAAATCTTTTCTGTTTTTTTAATATTATTTATTAATTTTGCTGCACCAGGTCTTAGTTGTGGCACGCGGGATCTTCATTGCCATGTGCAGGATCTTTAGTTGCGGCACGCAGGATCTAGTTCCCTGACCAGGAATCGAACCCAGGGCCCCTGCATTGGGAGTATGAAGTCTTAACCACTGGACCACCAGGGAAGTCCCGGAAGTCAGGACAGATCTTATCTAGCCAATGCCGATACCATGTAAGATACCAGCAAGTGTCTCTATCTTTTCCTGGGGTCAACATGACTTCAATCTTCTTTCTCTAGAGAGATTGTACCAATAGTCAGTCAGTGACACAGGAAAAGAAGGTCCGTCTAGTCCAGTGGTTCTCAAATTTGGCTACACATTGGTGTCATCAGAAGGAGCCTTAAAAAACACAGACCCCTAGGATCTACACCGCCCCCACCAAATTCTGATTTAATTGGTCTCTGGACATCAGGATTTCTTAAAGTTACTCAAGTGATTCTGGTGTTGAGAACCACTGATCTAGTCTAGTGCTTTTCAAACTTTTATGAATCACCCAGGGATCTTGTTAAAATGCAGACACTGATTCACTAGGCATGGGGTGGGACCCAATTTTGAGATTGTCTCATATGAACACAATTACATCAAGAATTTCAATTCTCTCATTTTCTAGAGCAACTGGGAAAAAAATTAACAGCGTAAGGAATTTTAATGCCTACTATCAGATATCCCCAGAGGGCTCAAGAATTCTGCGTTAATAGCTTGTTTGTATGCTGACGGGAAAGATCAAGTTCTGAGGGAAATAGTGATGATGCAACCTAGAGCAATGAGAATTCCCAGAGTTACGACTTTGAGCAGTTAGGGAGGATGAGATTAAGTGCAAAACAGGAGGCTCTGGCCTTCCAAAGGAGTGTGGACATACCATGCAAGGACCGTTTTATGATGCAGAACTGTACTGGCTTTTTAAAAAATTTTTATCAATAGATCAATCTATCAATTGATCGGATAAATAGGTATATCAGAGAGTTTTTTTAACAGTTGGACTGGAGAAAGAAAATTTTTGATTCTCCAACTGAGAAATGAGCAAATGGTGGTTCTGCATTTTGTACTGAATGCTGAGATTCATAGATAATTGCTTGAGAAAAAAGATGATCCTGCACCTCTGTGTACAGAACTCTCCTTGACGCCGCTGGTGCCTCTCTGCTAAAACAAGCACCCAGGCAGGGGGCTGCTTGGAACTGATCAATAGCCACAGATCTATTTGCTTACAGTTTGCTTCTCAGATACACTCATTATTTCTGTTAATGGTATTTCTGGGAAGATAGCTCCAAAGCTTTGTATCTTAAATTTAATTCATGTCAGTTAATAAAAACATGACCTTGGGCTTCCCTGGTGGCACAGTGGTTGAGAGTCCGCCTGCTGATGCAGGGGACACGGGTTCGTGCCCCGGTCTGGGAAGATCCCACATGCCACGGAGTGGCTGGGCCCGGGAGCCATGGCCGCTGAGCCTGCGCGTCCGGAGCCTTTGCTCCGCAACGGGAGAGGCCACAACAGTGAGAGGCCCGCGTACCACAACAACAAAAAAAAAAATGGTACCAGTTTCCAGAAGAAAAATCCTACCTATGAATTTAAAAAGTATTTAGAAAATTCTCACCCATTCTAAAAGTTAACTGTGATTCCTATGCTTCTTGTTTTCTGGAGAAAGTTCACCAGTCTTGCAAGTATCTCTCTTTTCTCACTACAGTGTAAGCTCTACCAGTTCTGGTCCCTGTCCTCCTTGTCCACTAATGTATCCCAAAGACCTAGAAGATTGCCAAGCACATAATGGGACTTTAGTAAGGACTTGATGAATGAATTAATCAATAATAACTTCTAATGCAGTCCTGTCCTCTTGCCAGATTTAGGAATTTGCAATAGTGACAGTATCGACCAACAGGTTTTCCCTGGAAGTTTCCTTCATTTTTTAGTGTCAATATCATGTACATAAAAGCTCTCTTTTTCCTTTTACTTCTCTTTTTGATCCCTGGCTCCCCAAGGCTGAAATGAGCTTGGACTACTCCCCTCTCTCTTATGCGCAATTATACTGCATTGAAAAACGCAAAGCTTCCAAGCTTTGCTTCCAAGCAAAGTCCTGCACGTGTGTTGCTCACAGGCCCGATGGTCCTTCCACACACGTGTTCATTTCCCTGCCTCACTGTTTCCTGTGTCCGTCTCCTATCCTGCTGTTTCTTTTTCTTTTTTTAAGTTAAATTAAATTAAAAATTTATAATTTAATTTAATTTTCCACTCTTTTTTAGATTCTTTTTCCATACAAGTCATTACAGAGTATTGAGTAGAGTTCCCTGTGCTGTACAGTAGGTCCTTATTAGTTATCTATTTTATATATAGTAGTGTGTATATGTCAATCCCAATCTCCCAATTTATCCCTCCCCACTATCCTGCGGTTTCTTAGGAGAGTGACCCCTACCTGTCAGAGAGACATCCCCAACCTGTTCCCAAATGTACTCTGAGCAGAAAATCTTCCCCCCAGCTATCAGAAATGTACCTTGAATTGTTGGAATCTGTCCAGTAAATTCGCAGCTGAAGGAAATGTCTCTGAGTTGAAGCCAAAGAACTGAGTTAGACTAAGAAGATTTTTTTTTAATTTCAATAAAAATGCTTATTAGAACAACGTAGAACAGACATAATTAAAAAATATACGATAGCATTTTAAATTGAAAAAGCATTAATGACTGCAATGGATTGAAAAATATCAAATATATAAAATTCTTTTTTTCTTTTTGGTTGAAATGGTAAGTTTACTGTATACTTTACCACAGTTTTTTTAAAAAGTTTTTAAAATAAGGCATTTGTTGAGTGTAAGGCCATCTCTAGTTTTCTTAGAAAGGACCTGGTATAGATTTGTTTCAAATACATACAATTCTTGAGTTCGTAATGATAATAATAATAACAAAGCCCATTGATTGTTACTAGGGCACCAATATACTTTTAATGATTTGGATTAAAGGAGGCAGACTTTCTACCACTTGCCACTGTGATACTCCTACTATGTGTTAGGGTCAGGCTAGGTCCAGGGGGTGCACAGTGAATAAACTATATCCACCTTCTTAAGTTAGCTCAGCTTGGCAGCCTGCATAATATCTAGCTTTGGGGATCGAGATTCCTTGAAAGCTAGACTTTTTGGCTGCTGACTTCACCTCTTTCAGCTCTCCATCTAGGATTGCTGGACAGTTACCTCTTCTAATCTAACTAAAGCCAGCGAAGTTTGTAATTCACTGGACATGTGAAATGCCTTGTCACCTTTGAATACCCCACTGTAGAGCCAATTTTAGGAATTCCTCAAGCCACTAATCACTGGCAGAGATGAAGGACCTCCATGGTAATTTGGTAACTTCCATGGTCAGTTAGCAGTGGGGCTGCCCATGGTGGCACAGTTGATGCCGCTCACCCTTTAGCCTGTCCTTGTAACTCCTAGGAAGTGACATAAAGAAAGAAAGAGAACAAGTTTTGAAAATGTGTGAAAAATTCTTGAGATGATTCATGAGGGTCTCTTATGCCAAGTGAACTAAAAGTCAGACAGAGAAAGACAAACACTGTATGATGTCACTTATATGTGGAATCTAAAAAATACAACAAAGTAGCGAATACAACAAAAAAGAAACAGACTTACAGATATAGAGGACAGACTAGTGGTCACCAGTGGGGGGGTGGGGGGGAGGGGCAACATAGGGTTGGGGGAATGAGAGGTGCAAATACTGGGTGTCAGAGAGGCTCAAGGATGTATTGTACAACACAGGGAATATAGTGAATATTTTGTCATAACTATAAATGGAAAGTAACCTTTCAAAATTTTGTAAATGTTTTTAAAAAAATAAAGGGGGGTTTGATAGGTCTAACCCCCCGACACACACAGTTCAGGTATTACTATACAATTTATACATGAGAAGACAAACAGATGGCATAAACTTATCCAGGTTCACAAAAGTATGTCAATAATATTTGAATCCATGGCCTTACCTCTTGACTGGGTTCTGGGCCATTATATAAATGGTAGAGTTTTAAATTGTTAGAGGGTTGTTTGAAAGGACTAATAAAAATTAAGTAAGATTCTTCCTCTGAAAAACAAGTGAACAAAAAACCTAATCAAAAAATGGGCAGAAGATTTAAATAGACATTTCTCCAAAGAAGACATACAGATGGCCAAAACGTACATGAAAAGATGCTCAACATCGCTAATTATTAGAGAAATGCAAATCAAAACTACAATGCGGTATCACCTCACACCAGTCAGAATGGCCATCATCAAAAAGTCTACAGGGACTTCCCTGGTGGCACAGTGGTTAAGACTGCACTCCCACTGAAGGGACCCAGGTTCGATCTCTGGCCCGGGAACTAGATCCCACATGCATGCCACAACTAAGAGTTCACATGCCACAACTAAGGAGCCCACCTGCTGCAACTAAGACCCTGTGCAACCAAATAAATTAATTAATTTTTTAAAAAGTCTACAAACAATAAATGCTGGAGAGGGCATGGAGAAAAAGGAACCCTACTACACTGTTGGTGGAAATGTAAATTAGTACAGCCACTATGGAAAACAGGATGGAGGTTCCTCAGAAAACTAAAAATAGGGCTACCATATGATCCTACAATCCACTCCTGGGCATATATCCAAAGAAAACCATAATTTGAAAAGAGACATGCATCCCAATGTTCACTGCAGCAGCATTTACAATAGCTAAGACATGGCAGCAACCTAAATGTCCATATGTCCATTGACAGAGGAAAAGATAAAGAAGATGTGATGTATACACACACACACACACACAATACACACACACACAATGGAATATTACTCAGTCATAATAAAGAATGAAAAATGCCATTTGCAGCAACATGGATGTACCTAGAGATTATCATACTGAGTGAAGTAAGCCAAACAGAGAAAGACAAATATCACATGATATTACTTATATTTGAAATCTAAAAAAAATGATACAAATGAAATTATTCACAAAACAAATAGAGTCAGACGTAGAAAACAAACATATGGTTACCAAAGGGAAATGGAAGGGAGGGATAAACTGGGAGTATGAGATTAACAGATGAACACTACAACAAGGTCCTACTGTAAAGCACAGGGAACTATATTCAGTATCTTGTAATAAGGTATAATGGAAAAGAATCTGAAAAAGAATGTGTGTATATATTGTGAATCACTTTACTGTTCACCTGAAACAAACATTCTAACCCTCCCCCCCACCCCAGCTTCTGATTAAATTGCTCTAAGATGTAGCCCAGGTGCCCACAGGCGATTCTAATGTGCATCAATGGTTGAGAACCACTGGTGTAAGGATGCTCTGTTGCTGTAGATGTGGGTGTCTGGGGGTGGGGAGGATATGAGGGAGTGTCTGCTGCTCACGTTACCTAGGGAGTCATTAGATCCTCTGCACAATGCACACTAGATAATCTGTACAGTAGCTGCATCTCCAATCAATACACTTTCAGAATCATCTGAGATAGAGATCAAATCATAAAGAGTGTTTTCATACCACATTACAAAAACGATTTATATCCTTTGTTTGCTGGGAAATTTTCTACTTAGCTGAGGAAAAATCTAACCCTTAATATTACCCTCACTTCTTCCTTTAAAATTCTCCCAGAATTGGGTAACTGGGTATGCTAGATGCACTATATGCATAGTCTATTTTTTCCTATTTATTTGTATTATACCAGTGGTCCTGTACAGAAACTTTAATAAACAGAAACAAGCAAAACAATAAAAATTAAAAGAATCACTTCCAGGGCTTCCCTGGTGGCGCAGTGGTTGAGAGTCCGCCTGCCGATGCAGGGGACACGGGTTCGTGCCCCGGTCCGGGAGGATCCCACATGCCGCGGAGTGGCTGGGCCCGTGAGCCGTGGCCGCTGAGCCTGCGCGTCCGGAGCCTGTGCTCCGCAACGGGAGAGGCCACAACAGTGAGGGGC
>NW_006797390.1:2599218-2599859 GCF_000442215.2 Lipotes vexillifer
AAAAAAAAAATCACTTCCAGCACAGACTTCTGGCTGTGTGTGTCTGAGGATCTGCTGCCGCCAGAGCTGCAGCCAGTTTGCCCGGGGGATAGTGTCCCTGCTGAGACTCATGCTGCGGTCGTATCCGGGTACCTGGGCCCCTCTCCCTCTCCCCCCTCAACAAGTCTCTCTTTGTAAGGAACATGGCCGATGATACCAGGTCTGAAGATTTACAACATGAATTCGGTCGTTATGGTCCTGTAGTTGATGTGTATGTTCCACTTGATTTCTACACTCACCTCCAAGAGGATTTGCATGTGTTCAATTTGAGGATGTTCGTGATGCCGAAGATGCTTTACATAATTTGGAGAGAAAATGGATTTGTGGACACCAAATTGAAATACAATTTGCACAGGGGGATGGGAAGACTCCAAATCGGATGAAAAGCCCAGGAAGGGAGGAAATGTGTATAGTTCATCGTTCTATGATAATTATGGCAGATATAGACGTTCTAGAAGCCAAAGTTAGAAAAGAAGGCAGTCAAGAAGTCAGTCCTTTCATTACAACTATAGAAGATCTTAGAGTCCTAGAAATAGACCGACCGGAAGACCACGGTGTAGCAGAATCCATTCCAACAACGATAGGCCAAACTGCAGCAGGAA
>NW_006797390.1:2599869-2622897 GCF_000442215.2 Lipotes vexillifer
TATCCAGTACAGCTCTGCTTACTATGCTTCAAGAAAGATCTGAGAAAGCAGAAACAGAACCAAAAAAGAGCAGTTCGAGCGACCAAAGGGTGGGTGGAAAGTGTTCAGTGTGAATACTGTGCGAATATTTGGACTCCGGTCTGGAAAGATAAAAGAATGTTATCGAAACTACATGGAATCATTGAAAGTAAGCATTTTAGGACATATAAAAGGTAATTTGGGGTGGTGGTGGTGGGATGAATTGGGAGATTGGGATTGACATATATACACTAATATGTATAAAATAGATAACAAATAAGAACCTGCTGTATAAAAAAATAAAGAAAGAAAATTCAAATTAAAAAAAAAAGGTAATTCAACTTTGTACTTGTGGAAACTAATCCTAAATCTGATTCGGTTTATATTGATTCATGGGTAGCAGGTCCATGTTAAATTATTGGAAACTAGGACGTCTGGGACTTCCCTGGTGGTCTAGTGGCCATACCATCCCACATGCCATACAGCATGGCCAAAAAATTTAAAAAAAAAAAAAAAAAAAAAAAGGAGACTAGGATGTCTGAAAATCAAGGAAGACATCCATAGTCTCTCACAGTACCTCTACTGGTTTGTCTCAAACTGAATGCAGTGAGAAAAGGTATGGCCCAATATAAACTTTTCCTTGGGTTATCTCTTAAAGTCAGTTCTATTTTTGCTATTGGCAAATCTTGGCTTTGCTTATTCCAGTGCCAGTGTTTTCTGCTTAATGGTTTGCTTTGTTGGCATTTGTTTCCTTACTTGTGTGGCACATGTGGTTTACATCTTAAACATTCTCCCACTGTAAATTCCAATGATAATACTTGACATCCAGCTAAGAGGGTCCATCTCTTCTCCCCTCTCTCCTAGTCAGTATATTCAGTAAACATTTACTGAGCCCTTACTGTGGGCAAAAATTGTACTGGGTAATTAGGGAGAAAAATAGATAAAATTCAGTTATTCAATAAATGTCTATAGAGCACAGTCTAGTGAATCATTACACTGTGGCCTCATTGTTTTGTTTGAGATATATTATTCATAACAATATTTTACACCATTTATATCCTATGTAATTATGAAACCCAATATACTATCACAGATAAGTCACTTTGTGGTTATTTACCATTTAAAAGTATCCAGTATTTGCATCCCATTAATACAAATAATGAAAAAATGATCTGTTTTAATCTGTAATAAACTGATTTATTGTACAGTGACTGTAATATGCTAGAGTTATATTAAATTGTTAACTCTGCCTCAAACACACATTAGGAAACAATTCTCACAATAAGTATTTAAGGACGTCCCTGGCGATCCAGTGGCTAAGACTCCGTGTTCCCAATGCAAGGGGCACGGGTTCAATCCCATGTTGGGGAACTAAGATCTTGTGTGCTGCATAGCACAGCCAAAGGAAAAATAAAAAAGTCTCTGAGTCATCACTCTCATTTATTGATTCACTCAGCAATACCCCTATTAATTCAGTGTTCTTTTTTTTTTTTTTTAAAGTATTTCGGGACTTCCTTGGTGGCGCTGTGGTTAAGAATCTGCCTGTCAGTGCAGGCGACATGGGTTCGAGCCCTGGTCCGGGAGGATCCCACATGCCGCAGAGCAACTAAGCCCATGCACCACAACTACTGAGCCTGCGCTCTAGAGCCTGCCAGCCACAACTACTGAGCCCACGTGCCACTACTGAAGCCCGCGTGCCTAGAGCCTGTGCTCCGCAACAAGAGAAGCCACCGCAGTGAGAAGCCCGCGCACTGCAACGAAGAGTAGCCCCTGCTCGCCACAACTAGAGAAAGCCCGCGCGCAGCAACGAAGATCCAACGCAGCCAAAAATAAATAAATAAAGTATTTAATTTTGCATCAGATATAAAAGATACTCTGGGTACTATAATTAGATTATTTTGAGGCAGACAGAGAGCTGTTATCCCAACTGATTTAGTATGTTCTGTAATCAAGAAAATGTTCACCAAATTATACTTTTTAGTGTTTTTTATGTACATTTTATACGGGACATGTCCTGTGTATAGTGAATAAATAACTTTTATAGTATCACACACACACAGAAAGAATCACTTCCATATCTATCTGCCAGAAAAAACCCCTATTTTAATATTTTGGTATATAATCTAGACTTCCCAACACAGTTTGCTGATTACCTAAGTGGTAAATAAATATTTATGGAATTAATTTTTTTATAAAATTGCATCATAATGCAAATAATTTTTTTGTATATGTACATCTCATTATTAAAGATTTTGTTTCTTTGCACCTTAATTAAATTGAACATTTTTCATGTGCCAGTTGGAAACGTGTTCTTTTTGTGCTTTTTGTTGTTTATACACTCTGCCCACTTTACCACTGGGGCTCATTTTTGTGGCCCATTGACATCCAAGATTTGAATGACAGTTATCCTAGTTCTAGTCGCCATCATCTCTGTAACCTCCCCATCAGCAAATTACTGGTCTTTCCATCTCCTTCACCCAATCTGTCTCTACCCTAGAGCTCTCCCCATCACTTCCAGCCCTTTTAGTACAAAATCCATAGCCTGAATTGGAAATTCTTCAGGCTGGTCTCCAGTTTAGAAGAAATCTCATCAATTCTCAAATTTAAATTTTACCTAATCAGGGCTTCCCTGGTGTCTCAGTGGTTGAGAGTCCGCCTGCCAATTCAGGGGACACGGGTTCGTGCCCCGGTCCGGGAAGATCCCATGTGCCGCGGAGCGCCTGGGCCCGTGAGCCATGGCCGCTGAGCCTGCGCGTCCGGAGCCTGTGCTCCGCAGCGGGAGAGGCCGCAACAGTGAGAGGCCCGCGTACCGCAAAAAAAAAAAAAAAAAAAAAAAATTTTACCGAATCAAAACCCAGATTAAACCCCCCAGGAGGTTCCATTAACTCTCATATTCTAATCCCAAATCCCTAACTGTCTTCTCTAACACTGACTGCAGCCTCATTTTTGGTCACTGCCTTGTCAATAAGTGTACTGGAAAAGAAACCAGAAGGGAAGAGAACAAGTCTTACTTTTATCTGGAGAAATAACTTTCTAGGCAGAGCAAACAGCAAGTGCAAGGGGCTCAGTTGGGGCCATGCTTGGCTTGTTAACTGAAAAGCAAGGCAACCAGAGGGGATGGAACAAAATGAGTGAAGGAAAGTGTTAATAGGAGTCAGAAACGTAGCAAGGGATCGAGCCGGATTTTGTTGACAGGTTGAGTTTGGAGCAAGAGTAAAGAAGCAGAGTCACGATGCTGAGGTTCTTGACTCAATCAACTGGACTAATGGAATTGGCTTTACTTGAATGGTGAGGACTGAGAGTGGGGCAGGGGTCAGTGCAGGGCATCATGGTTGAGGTTGGGAGTTTTAAGTTTGACTTATGACCTATTAGACGTCCAAGTAGGGATACTGAATTGGGAGTTTGGATATATATAAACCTGGAGATTAAAATCCAGACCTAATCACTGTGTGGGTGGTAGCAAAATCCTTGTGATTAGATCTCCGTGCTTGGACAGTATATATAGGAGCTCAGAGCTCTAGGGCTTTAGCTTTGAGAGACATAGTAGGTCCAAAGTCAGGGAGAGGTAGAGAGAAGGAGAAGGAAGAAGCAAAGAAAACTCCCAAGGAGCAGCCATTGACATAGAAGGAATCTCAGGAAAGGATTGGGTCCCGGGAGCTACGAGAAGAAAGCCTTTAAAGTGGGGAGATCTCCGGATACTTCAAGTAAGAGAGGGCTGGGAAATGATCACTGGATTTTTGTAATGTTAAGATCATTAACTGGTGACTTTGACAAGAGGGGTGTCCATGGGATGTAAAAGCCTGACTGGAGTAAGTTCAAGAGACAATGAGCGAAATAAATCACCAACATGCAAACAGCAAAGAGAGAGAATGCTTTAAAAGGGTTTTCCTGTAAAAGAAAACTTAAAAATGGGGTGATAGCAATAGAGCCTTGTGGGATTCAAGGGACTTTTTTCTTTCCTAACCTGGTAATAATTATAGTATGTTTATATTGTGGATGGAAATGACAGAGGAGAGAGGGAGGGAAAGGATGTAACTAATGATTTGAACCTCACACATTTGAAGTTGCAAATTTTAAAATAGAATTAGTAACCTTGAATTTAAATTTTTTAAATTAGTTTATTTATTTTTGGCTGCGTTGGGTCTTCATTGCTGCCCGCAGGCTTTCTCTAGCTGTGGCGAGCGGGAGCTACTCTTCGTTGCAGTGCGTGGGCTTCTCATTGCAGTGGCTTCTCTTGTTGTGGAGCACGGGCTCTAGGCGAGCAGGCTTCAGTAGTTGTGGCACGTGGGCTCTGGTAGTTGTGGCGCACGGGCTTAGTTGCTCCGCGGCATGTGGGATCTTCCCAGACCAGGGCTCAAACCCGTGTTCCCTGCATTGGCAGGTAGATTCTTAACCACTGCACCACCAGGGAAGTCCCTTAAGGTATTTTTTGATGTAATTAAAATCCATATCAATTGACTTGAAGTAATAAGATTATCCTAGATAATCCAATAAGCCTGATCTAATTAACTAAGGCTTTAAGAGCAGAGTTGAGGCTTCTCTGAAGAGCACAAATTCTCTCTGTGGAGAGCAGCTTCATCGGTGCCAAAGAGTGCCAGCCTGCCTTTTCTGACGGCTGCCCCAAGGACTTCAGACTTGCCTAGACAGTTCCCACAATCCTGTAAGCCAATTCCTTGCTGTAAATCTCTAATACATATCTCCTACTGGCTCAGTTTCTCTAGTTGATCCCTGATTGATAACACAGGGTAATTAATACTGGCCTCTTAGAGTGAGCTGGAAATGTTCCTTTCTCTTCTGTATTTGGAAAGGGTTTAATTATTATTTTCATGTTAGTAGAATTTCCCAGCGAAGTCCTCTGCTTATGTGAACACTTATCAGATACGCTTTTCAATCTAAGGAATTTATTCTGCTGTAAGTGTTCATTTGATTTATCTCAAATATATCTGGGATGTCATTTCACATCAGTATTTATTGACCTACTTCATAGTTTTTTCATTGCTGCCTTATATTCCATGGTATGATACATGAGGTTGTTTAGCTTGGCAGAGCTGAGTGTAGATCCTAACGACAAATCTTACTAGCAGTGTGAGCGTGGGCTGCTCTTCTTCTTGTTTTTCAGGGACTGGGATAAACTGGATAAACCCAGGACTGAGTAGCTTGGGTTCTGTCTGTGGCCCTCCTGTTCTCCAAGGGCCACATCCCCTTGTAAGTTCTCAAGCCTTCTGTTTTTCCTTGGTTTTCTTCACTCTGTCTCACGTTATGTAAACCTTGACCTTTGGAATTTTGTTGAGGAAAAGCAAATGAAACAAACAAAACACAAATGCCCGGGACTGGAGTTGCCTGACCCTATTGCAGTCAGTTACCACAGGCAATGCAAGGGGCACGGGTTCAATCCTCAGTGAACAGTCAATTTTCTCTGCCAATACTTACGGATTTCAGTAATAACAGAGTAGGTTCAGCTGCAGCAGAACTGAACAGTTGAACAGGAAGAGAGGCTTTATTATACAGAGAATATGTAATCTTCTGAGTCACAAATGGGGAATGAGCGTGTGTGTGTGTTATATATTTTTTTCTGTCTGCCAGCGCTTGGTAGGTGAAGTTAAGCAGGCTGTGTAGACTGTAGCTGATTCGGGAAACCAGATTCCATCTAAAGGGGGCAAGTCCTCCTCAGGTCCAGACAATGGCTGTTCACCTGGGGATTTAGGATCACTCATAACAGATTTTATTTTTCACGTCAAAATTTGAATTTTAACATTGAGCCTCTTGATTTTTTTTTTTTTTTTTTTTGCGGTACGTGGGCCTCTCACTGTTGTGGCCTCTCCCGTTGCGGAGCACAGGCTCCGGATGCGCAGGCTCAGCAGCCATGGCTCACGGGCCCAGCTGCTCCGCGGCATGTGGGATCTTCCTGGACCGGGGCACGAACCCGTGTCCCCTGCATCGGCAGGCGGACTCTCAACCACTGCGCCACAAGGGAAGCCCGAGCCTCTTGATTTTTAAATGTTGGCTGTAATTCAAGATTTTGCTTGAAAAAGAACATTTTACAATATAAACAAACTATGTGCTTGCTGCCTTCTGCCCACAATGGCCAATTTTCAGCCTCTCACTTAATGATCTCACTCATTTCCTGGCTTCAGTGGTCTTCAAAGGGCAGTAGATTCATCCCATCCACAGCAGACTCAGAATCTTCTCCACTAAATCACTGTCTGCAGGGGACACTGCTCTGTCTCCCTGGATGGAGCCAGAAATCTGGTGGTCAGTGGTCTCACCCCCTCCCTCCCTACCAGCCCCCAACCTTCAATGGACCCTCAGTATCTCTCGGTGATGCTCTCTCACTCCTCCACCCCTCCCCCTCCCTCCGCCTACAGCCCACATCCACTATCAGCCTAATACCTGTCTTCCTACTGCCCCCTTGTCCCCTGTGGCTCCCTTCTCAGCCATTCTCCTTCGGAAGCCACAATCTCTTTCAAAGAAAATCATTTTATGTTAATTCTCTGCTTAAACTATCAGAAAAACTTACCTTTGTTCTTAGCTCAAAAACCCAAAACCTTTCACAGTACCTAGAGACAATTGCTTGGCCCATGTATAAGTGTTAAGATTATAGTTAAATGAATAAATATGTAGCAGGAAAAAAATCAATAAAATCAAGAAAAAGAAAATTCTAACTTGAATGGAAGATTCAATAATGAAGAGGCATAGCAATAGCACATAAAAATACAAGGCATTTGATCGGAGTCACTAAGTTTGAGTCAAGATTTGTTTCAGAATTATTGCTTTTGATCTCTGGAGTGCCAAAGGTTAAAGGGACATGTGATTAGATTTTGAGAGGATATATTAGTTGCCTGGAGAAAGTATAGTTTTTCCTAATTTTTAAAAAGAGTGATAATTTTACCTGAGTATACGTGCAGCATGTGATCATTATAGAGAAGCATCTCAATTGGCCAATGAAATCACCTCTGGGACATAAGACTCAAATTACAACAAAAGTAGACAGTAGAACTGTCCTCCTATTATCTACTCAGGAAAATGCATATTCCTATCAAGAAAGATCAGTTTTAAGTACTAAAGCTTTGAAAAGAAGGGGGAACAGATCATAATCCTGTTTCTCTTCCTAAACAGGCAGCCAGGGTGGAGGACGGCGAGGGCCCTGACGGGCGTCAGCATGGACCTGGACCAGGTCGACTTCGGGAGCGTGGCAGAGTTGGGTGGCCAGCAGGAGCGGGGGGATGCACAGGGAGAAGAGGACGCCCAGGTCCAGCAAGAATGCCTGCAGAAATTCTCTACCAGGGAGTGTATCACGGATCCCTCCATCTTTAACACTCTGATGAGGTGTTTTCAGGCAGGAGGGTCTCCGGAGGAGGTGATGCGGCTCTTATCAGACAACTACACAGCTGTGGCCCAGACAGTCAACCTGCTGGCCCAGTGGCTCATTCAGGCAGGGGTTGAACCAGTGCAGGTTCAGCAAACTGGAAAATCACTTGAAGACTTTATTGATGAAACAGTTCGACCCCCGCAAAGCAGATTCTATCTTTACTGAAGGAGGAGAGACCCCCGCTTGGCTTGAACAAATGATTGCACATCCCACGTGGAGAGATCTTGTTTACCAGCTGACTGAAGCGCACCCAGACTGTCTGATGCTGAACTTCACGGTCAAGCTGATTTCCGATGCAGGATACCACGGGGAGATCGCCGGCGTGGCGGCGGCCTGCCAGCAGTTGGAAGTGTTCTCTAGAGTTCTCTGTGCCTCTCTGGCTACACTTTTGGATGGAGAAGAAGACAACCTTGCAGAAAATCTCCCTCAGTTTTGCTAAGATGGTGCCACGGGGAGCACACGTACCTGGTGGCCCAGGTCCTGATGTCCGCGCTGGCTCAGGAAGGGCAGGGCGGCTGGGCCGTGCGCAGGATTGCACAGGAGGTGCAGCGCTTCGCTCAGGAGAGGGGCCGCGATGCCAGTCGGACCTCTCTCGCACTGGGCACAGCTGCCTCCTACCCCCGGCTGTGTCAGGCCCTGGGGGTGACGTTGTCCAAGGGGGCCCTGAATCCGGCCGATGTCACTGTTCTCTTCAACCTATTTACCAGCGTGGACCCGCCTCCTGTTGAATTCATCCGGGTGCCGGCCTTCCTGGACCTCTTCATGGACTCACTCTTTAAACCAGGGGCCAGGATCAACCCGGACCACAAGCACAAGTACATCCATATCTTGGCACATGTGCAGTGAGCGCGGTGGAGACCTGGAATAAGGACAGGCGTGTGAGCGTCAATCGCGGCGAGAGCTGAAGTCAACGGCCAAAGCTGTCGAAACTGTTCATAGTTTGTGTTGCGCTGAGAACAAAGGGGCTTCTGAACTCGTGGCCGAGCTGAGCACCCTCTATAAGTGTATCAGGTTTCCAGTGGTGGCAATGGGTGTGCTCAAGTGGGTGGACTGGAGCGTATCAGAGCCCAAGTACTTCCAGCTGCAGACCCACTGTACCCCTGTGCACCTGGCGCTGCTGGACCAGATCAGCACCTGCCACCAGCTCCTGCACCCCCAGGTCCTGCAGCTGCTGGTGAAGCTCTTGGAGACGCAGCATTCCCAGCTGGACGTGATGGAGCAGCTCAAGTTGAAAAAGACTCTCCTGGACAGGATGGTGCACCTGCTGAGCCAAGGCTACGTACTCCCTGTGGTCACTTACATCCGCAGGTGTCTGGAGAAGGGGGACACCGACATTTCCCTCATTCGCTACTTTGTGACCGAGGTGCTGGATGTGATCGCACCTCCCTACACCTCTGACTTTGTGCAGCTTTTCCTCCCCATCCTGGAAAACGACAGCATCGCTGGCACCATTAAAACGGAAGGTGAACAGCACCCTGTGACGGAGTTTATAGCTCACTGCCGGTCTAACTTCATGCTGGTGGACTGATTCAGAGCATCCTCCAGAGCTGGAGCAGAACATTCCAGGAGACCCATTGCGGAAAATCCCTTTCCAGAAACTACCGATGAAGAGGCCCAGTCAGCATCCTGGCAATGGGCTCTGGAGGGAGGAGGTGGAGAACTTTTGTAAAAAGGAAAATGTTAGCAATGCAAGTGGACAGCTGCAATTATGAAGAGTCCCCTTTCCTTGTAAATCCAGGGCTACCCCTAAATCCTGTTTTCGGTATTCATTTCCCCCAATATTGGAACTAGGTTCCCATTATCCTTCGTGATGTAGCCAACTGGCAGCCCCAGGGTGGTGGGAATTCAGAAAGTGGGGCACTTAGATGAACTATTTTCAAAGTTGACTTAAGTTTTCTCACAAGACCTGAACAGTCAGTTCGTATTGCTGTGAATGCTTTAATTCTCCAAGAACAGATAAAAGCCTTTCTGTGGGTGAAACATGTAGATCCCAGTGTTATGTTGTTCTCGTAAATTAGACACTCGTCCTCAAAATAAAAAAATAAATAACTAAAAATTTTAAAGGCATATGACTTTCTAAGTTTTTATGAAATAACTGCTGTCACCCCAGAGTCAAGAGGCAGGATTCAGCGTAAGTCCATCGCCAGCATAAGGAATTTTTCTACGTGCATAACTGAGCACACACCACTGAACCCACAAATGCACCCACACAGGCAAGTCTAAGTGTGAGACAGGCTGGGTGGGACCTGGGACCCTTTGCTGCAGGGCTCGCACCTGGACACACCTCTCCTCCAGCAACAAAATACAAAGAAACTATAAGGGGCTAAAAATCACTGCATGCGTGCATCGTTGGGGCAAATTATGGACAACAAGATACAAAAAGACCGAAACCCCAACTGCCACTTCTGAAGAGCTGGGAGCAAAAACAGGGTGTCCGGAGCAAAAGCGGAGTACTGCGCATGCCCCCTGCACTCAACACCACCAAAGGGGCGGGCATACCCCTAAACCAGCCCTCTGGCCTGACCCCTGGACACATCTCTACCTTCGCCCCATAGAAGGAACCATCTTGCCCCCTTGGGGAGCAAGCCAGTGAGCAGGGGAAACTTACTTGTTCTCACTCCCTCCTGCTGCAGCAGGGGCCCTCATAAAGCCTTGCCTGGATTTCTTGTTCAGGCTTATTATCAATTTCTATTGATTAAGGAAACCAAGAACCCCGGTCAGTAACAAGGGCAGGTGAACAAAGACTTTCAAGGAAATATTTATTGTCTCTATTGTGAATTATCAGGAGACAATTATATTACTCTAATTGATACTTGGAGAGATCGAGATGATGGGAAGCAATGATACATTGAAATTAGAGTCATTGCAACCAATCCAGTGCTGGACAGTGGTCATCAAAATTTTAGTAATAAACATATTCTTGGTAGTTTATATTATTTATTTATTTATTTTGCTGTAAGCATGTTACTTGGAAACATTTTTATTATAAATAATATTATACTTGGAAATTCAATAACTTTAATGTCCTTTTTTTCAAATCAGAGACTTTCTAGAAAATTCAGTCATTTATTTATAAGAGATTTTGAATGTGTTTCTATAACAATAAACTATATTTTCAGGACTTTTCTTAGGTAAAACTATCTGGTGCTGAGAAGTTTATCTCTGAAATTCAAGCAGAGCATCTGGGAGAGAAGACCTAGAGAAAGACAACCGTGGACCTATGTCAACAAGGGCTGGAAGCTGGTGACAACATCACAAAGTCAGAAAGTTGGAGTCAGGGTGAATTAAGTAGAAATCAAATAATAAGCAAATTCATTGCCTCTTATCTTAGACTCTATTCTTACACCTATAACCAAATCACAGAAACTCATTACTAATTCACTCTTAATTTTTAGGCCACACAGGCACATCTAGCTCACCGAATAACTGGATTCCCCTGAACTACAATGCAAATCAATCTTCAGAGGATGGTATCAAAGACCTGAGCTTGGAAGAAATCATGAATTCAATACTACAAATTTTAGCCCAAGATGCACAATATACGGACCATCTGCTACATCTTCAGGGCACAAAGAGACATGAGAAAGGCTTCCTAAACAACTCAGATGCTTCTCAGTCTGCAGGTATTCCATGGAATTATTAATATGATACTTTTCACTAATGTATTTAAACATGCACTGCTATTGCATGAGGATCAAAGAACATGGAAATATACAGCATAAAATGCAAAAGTCAGACCCCCCCCTTCATCAGACATTTTATTTCATTCCCCTTTTGTAACCACAGTCACATTGTATGAGTGTCATTCAAACTCTCTTTCCATACCTGCACAATCATTTTAGTACATAATATTTTTTTCTTTTTTTAAGAAACTACATCTTGGGCTTCCCTGGTGGCGCAGTGGTTGAGAGTCCACCTGTCGATGCAGGGGACATGGGTTCGTGCCCTGGTCCTGGAAAATCCCACATGCCGCGGAGCGGCTAGGCCCATGAGCCATGGCCGCTGAGCCTGTGCGTCCGGAGCCTGTGCTCCGCAACAGGAGAGGCCACAGCAGTGAGAGGCCCGCGTACCGCAAAAAAAAAAATAATCACAGACAATGCGCCACAACTACTGAAGCCCACGCGCCTAGACCTGTGCTCCACAGCAAGAGAAGCCACCGCAATGAGAAGCCCGTGCACCGCAACAAAGAGTAGCCCCCGCCCACCACAACTAGCGAAAACCTGTGCACAGCAATGAAAACCCAAGGCAGCCATAAATTAATTAATTGAATTAAAAAAAAATTTAAATCACAGACAATACAGAGAAAATAGGGCTTTCTGGTTGTCTGTATTGATGCCTCAGGAATGGGAGAGTCAAATGAGGTCAGCGTTTCTATTGTACATATAAATTGGTAATTTAGAAGAGTACTTTTGCAGTTTATATGAAAGGCTCTATCAAGGTTATGAATACATTATTCTTCCATCCCTTGGTTTTTATCCCATCTTACATCCTTTTATCAATTTATGCCTTCAATTCACGCTTCACCAAGGCATTTCTACTCATTCTTTCCTCTCAGTCTACAAATATATTCAAGTCTCTCTGGTCCTAAGAACAAAAACTCCTTGTCTTGCCTTGCCTGCTACCCTAACTCCTTGTATTCTCATATGACCTTCTTTTCCTTTTCACCTTTTTGTTCTTTAAATATATAAGTAAGACACTCCTTGTGGGGGGAAAAACACGAAGGTAGAGAAAACTCACCTGTGTGCATGTCATCCAGCTATAATCCCATTGAAGTTTAGTTGCATTTCCTTCTAGGCTACTTTTGGTGAATATTTCAAACAACTTACACACATAGTCTACGTATAATTTGTTTCTTTTCTTTCAAATAAACTACAAATGTGGGACATCTTCAAATCATATAGTGCTTAAGACATTTTTATGGCTGCATAATATATCACCTATAAATGCATATTTTTAACCTTTGTTTAAATCTCTAGATGGGAATTACTGAGCTCAAGAATAAATTGTTTAAAATTATTTTTCATGTAGCATTATAGAAAGGGTTTAAAAATTTGTCCTCTAACTAGTAATATATGAAATCGGTTTTTTGTTTACTTTGTTATAATTTTAATAATCATTGACAATAACAGCCAAACTTAAAAGATCTTCCACCAAATGTTTCCAACAATTAGGCAATAGGTACTTGTCTGGTTGCATCGAAATCACCTGAGAGGGGCCTCTTTCCTTCCAAGATGGCCTACACTCTGTCTGTGGAGTGTGTATCTCCCTGAATAAACCTTCTTTCACTTTACTATGTCTTGCTCTTGAATTCTTGCCTGCACAAAGCCAAGAACCCACACTTGGTGGCCATCCCAGGGACTCAGACATGACTTGGGATGTGACCATCTTCTCGCACCCCACTCTCTTTCCTGCAACATCTTTTCTAGCACCCAATGTGGGGCCTCAAAGGCCATAATCTCAATCCACCTATTGGGCTATGGCTCCCCTCTGAAGGGTGGCTGGGACTTATCCTGAGCCATGTAGATTCAAGTAGCCCGTTAAGTGGCAGCTGACGTCGCCTGCAGGATCTGGCAGAGACCAGTTCTCTGGCCATGAAGAAGCGGACTGAGGCCAAGGCTTTTCCCCCTCAGTCTTTCTCATTCTCCTATTGCTCTATCTCTTTGGACTTGAAAAGATCCACGCAGACGACCACCAAACATCCAAATTAAGACTGCACGGCAAGTAATTGACAACTTGGTTGGGTCTAAAGAACTCCTGCCGGGGGCTTATCTGGTGGCACAGTGGTTGAGAATCTGCCTGCCAATGCAGGGGACAGGGGTTCGAGCTCTGGTCTGGGAGGATCCCACATGCCACGGAGCAACTAGGGCCCGTGAGCCACAACTACTGAGCCCGCGCGTCTGGAGCCTGTGATCCGCAACAGGAGAGGCCGCAATAGTGAGAGGCCCGTGGACCACGATGAAGAGTGGCCCGTGCTTGCCGCAACTAGAGAAAGCCCTCGCAGAGAAACGAAGACCCAGCACAGCCAAAAATAAAAAAATAAATTAAATTTAAAAAAAAAATCACCTGAGAGGGAATTCCCTGGTGGTCCAGTTGTTAAGATTCTGCGTTTTCACTGCTGAGGGCCCGGGAACTAAGATCCCCGCAAGCTGTGGGCGTGGCCCCCCCAAAATCACCCCAACTGAGTATGACATGCAACAAGGTTGGGGAGCACCAGGTGACATTTACAATCCCTCCTTTCTCTTATCCCACTTACTCCAATCCACTGAAGACGGATGTTGACTGCACTTCTGTTCTGAAATTGTGGTGGCACAGACACTCATTGACTTTCACGTTGTCAAATCCAATGGACTCCTCTGTCCTTAACTTTGCAGCTCACTACCTCTAGTATTCCCACTCCAACGATTCTTCAATCCTCCTCTCACCTTCCATTCCCCATGACACAAGTTTATATTCCATGCTCTCCTAACAGGACAATCATTTCCTTCCTTAGAGCTCCTTTTCATACTCACCTTGCAAAGCCACCACTCTCTAGATCCTCCATTCATTTCATATTGCACCTGAGCAGCTGAAAAACACAGCCACACTGCTGGTCTCATTTCAAATTTATGATCATAATGCTCAAGTGAACTCTCACTACTACACTACAAACCTACTATATTTCCCCAATCCATTCATTGTTCCATTCTCCTAGACACTGTCACCCCTTTTTTCTATCCTCCAACCACCAGCATCTCTTCCCTTTCTTCACTTGTGGCTAATGACCCTTTTAAAATCCTTTATAGAATAGAAGCAAAGAGAGGAAAAACTCTTCATTCTCCCAGCACCAATTATACCAACCTACCCACGTGTGTACCTGAATATCCTGCCTGCTTAAAGCATCCCCCCTCTGTTCCAGCTACGGCACATTTCTTGGCTTCACAGACCTCACATGACTTGATTTCTCAGTATCATTGGAAAAACTGATCATTGCTTCTTTCTTGACATATTTTTTTCACTTACTTCTAGGAACCACTCTCTCCTAATTTGTTTCTTACTTCGTTGCCCACACCTTGGTCTTCCTTAATCCTTCTCCTTCTTTTCTCCAAGTCTATGGCTGGCACAACTCAGGCTCCTCCCTGGCTCTCTCTCTCTCTCTCTCTCTCTTTTTTATTTTTTGGCTGTGTGGCATGGCATGCAAGATATTAGTTCCCTGACCTGCGCCTCCTGCAGTGGAAGCGTGGAGTCTTAACCACTGGACCACCAGGCAAGTCCCTGGCTCTCTTCTTAACATGCACTCACACCTATGATTTTGGCTCTAAATACTACACATGAAAAGGAGGGAATAAAACTATCCTTATTTTCAGATGATTGTTTACTGGAAGACCAAAAGAATCACTAGAAAAACTACTACAAAAAATTTTAAAATTCAGTAAGTATAATAAAATTTTAAAAATTCAGTAAGTAAAAAGGATAAAATTATTATTCAATTTATTATTCCCTATATACAAAAAACTAGTTTGGTAAAACATTAAAAGCTTTCACTTTTAGACCGAGAATAATTCATAGCTCCCCATTATTCCCACTTCTAGTTAACACTGTACTGGAGATCTTAGCAAGTACAATAATACAAGAAAAATAAATACAAGGTATAAGAATTCAGAAAGGAAGAAATACTGTTCTTATTAAGTTATGAGCACTTCTTATTTAAGGATCTTCAACCTCTGTCATACATGTTGCAAATCCTTTTTCCAGTCTATTATTTATCTTCTGACTTTTGCCATACAAAAATTCTGAATTCTTCTGTAGTCAAATCTTTCAATCTTTTCCATTATGGATTCTGAGTTTCTGTTTTGAAAGAAAAAGTTACTTCTACCTGTTTCAATTTTTTTTAAAATACTTTTATTGTTCTATAGATTGTATGTTGAATATAAACCCATCCAGAATTTAGTGTCTCACTGAGATTTTTTTTTCAGATGATTTTCCAAGTATGTTAGTCTCATTTTGGAAATAAATCATTTTTCCACTTTGGATTGTCTAGTAGGAAGTAGATAAATCAAAATTAAAACACATTAATAGGAACTTCCCTGGAGGTCCAGCGGTCAGGACTTCACGTTTCCACTGTAGGGGGCATGGGTTCAATCCCTGGTTCGGGAACTAAGATCCCACCTTCTGCTTGGTACGGCCAAGATAAAAGAAGTAAAGAAATATATTACAAAAATAAGACCTTGGCATTTACGGTGTGCATTCTCTTTTTCCCTACGGTTTTTTAAAATTGAGGTATAAGTAACATACAACATTATATTAGTTTCAAGTGTACAACATAATGATTCAATATTTCTATATATTGCAAAATCATCACCATAATAAGTCTAGTTAACGTCCATCACCATACATTTCCCTGATGATTACTGATGTTGAGCATCTTTTCATATACATGTTGACCATTTGTTCTTCTTTGGAAAAAATTTCTATTCAGAACCTCTGCCATTTTTAAATTAGATTGTTTGGTTTTTTGCTATTGAGATGTATGAGTTCTTTATATTTTTTTGGATAATAACCCCTTATCAGTTACATGATTTGCAAATATTTTCCCCTGTTTAGTAGGTTGCCTTTTCATCTTGTTGATGATTTTCTTTGCTGTGCTGAATGAAGCTTTTTAGTTTGATATAGTTCCATTTGTTTACTTTTGTTTTTGTTGCCTTTGCCTTTTGGTGTCAAATCCAAAAAGTCATCTCCATGACTGATGTCAGGGAGATTACTGCCCATGTTTTCTTCTAGGAGTTTTATTGTTTCAGATCTTAAGAGTCAAGTCCTTAATCCATTATGGGTTGATTTTTGTGTATAGTATAAGATGGTGGTCCAGTTTCATTCTTTTGCATGTAGCTATCCAGTTTTCCTAACACCATTTATTGAAGAGACTGTCCCTTCCCCATTGTATATTATTGACTCCTTTGTCAAAAATTAATTGGCATAAATTAATTAATATATGCATGGGTATATTTCTGGGCTCTCTACTCAGTTCCACTAATCCATTTTTATGCCAATACCATACTGATTTGATTACCTCTACAATTTGACCTTCACTTCTACTTAATGGTTTTCTGCATCCTGGTATTGTTATATTTTTCTATATAATATGCATCTTGCAGATACCTCAAATCCCATGTAAAAAAAAATGGTTGATAAATCTCTCTCCGTGAATATACATATTTCATTAATACTCTACTTCCTACAACATAAAATTTAATCTTTTTTTCTGATGTAACCTGCAGCCTGAAAAGGGTGTAAATTTGGGCTTCCCTGGTGGCGCGGTGGTTGAGAGTCTGCCTGCCGATGCAGGGGACGCAGGTTCATGCCCCGGTCCGGGAAGATCCCACGTGCCGCGGAGCGGCTGGGCCCCTGAGCCATGGCTTCTGAGCCTGCGCATCCGAAACCTGTGCTCCACAACGGGAGAGGCCACAACAGTGAGAGGCCCGGGGACGGGAAAAAAAAAAAAAAAAAAAAAAAAAGAAAAGGGTGTAAATTTGCCTATTTAGGGGGCTGAGGACATTGGAGAAACAAATGGAGACTTCGGGCATGAGATATGGGAGATATTTCAAAAGATAAAATTTGAGTCCCAAAAATAAAAAGGAAGTTGTAAGGTAGGTGAAAAGATCTGGAAAAAAATGTTAGTGTGGTGAGTGAGATGGGCTAGGGCAGATCTCGAGGGTTTTTTATGGCCTGTTAAAGTGTTTAAATTTAATCTGTAAGTAATGGGTGGCAGACATCAAAAAGTTTAAGTAGGAGAGTGATATGCTTAGGTAGACATTTTAGATCTATTACTCTAATATCCATATAGAGGATGAATTTGAGATAAAAGTGGAAGACAGGAGATAAACTAGAAGGCTCTTAAGTAGTCCAGTAACAATATGATTAGGGCCCCCCTAAAAAAACAGAAGTCAGTAGCAGGAGGATGATAATAATAATAATGAGTAGGGAAGGGTAGAAGAATATGCCACTCCAAAATAAGGCTTGTGGGGTTTAGGACATGTCACCCCAAAATATGCTGCTTTGCCATATTGGTTTTAAGCTGAAGCCACTTAAAAAGCAACAAATGCAGGGAGAGACTTTCTCTGAACTTCCCTTTTCTCCCTAAAGACAGATCCTCCAAAAGGAACCCAATTGTCATAAATCCCCTCCCCAGGAATTTCAACAACAAGGGAAGTTTTTTTTTTTTTTTTTTTTTTTTTGGCCATGCAGCGAGGCATGCAGGATCCCAGACGAGGGATGGAACCCGAACCCCCTGCAGTGGAAGTGCAGAGTCTCAACCACTGGACTGCCAGGGAAGTCCCAAGATGGACTCATCACAGGAGAGAGACTAGAAGTTGACACCACACCCTGACAAACTTTATCACAAACTGTCATAGCTCCCATCTATTCTTCTAAGGGCCCATTCATCTTTCCCAAAAATCTCTTCCCATAAGAAGTCTACATCCCCCTTCTCCTTTACCTATTTTTTTAAATTAATTTATTTGTCTGCACCGGGTCTTAGTTGCGGCACTCTGGATCTTCATTGCCGCGTGCTGATCTTCACTGCTGTGCGCAGGATCTTTGCTGCGGCATGCGAACTCTTAGTTGCAGCCTGTGGGATCTAGTTCCTTGACCAGGGGTCAAACCCAGGCCCCCTGCATTGGGAGCTCAGAGTCTTAACCACTGGACCACCAGGGAAGTCCCTCCATTACCTATTAAAATGGTATTTAATCCTGGATTTTAAAGCCACCTCTTTAAGTAACTCACTTTTCCTAGGTATGTCCCCAGGTATCCATGGGGTATACGTGTTCATAAATTTGTTTGCTTTTCTCTTGTTAATCTGTCTTTTATTACAAGAGTCTCAGCTAAGAAATCAGAAAGGTAGAGGGAACATCATTTCCCCTTTTCCCCAATAGTAAATAACAGCTAACATTTATTGAGTGCTTCCTCAATAAATGATACAGATACAGAAACTGAGGCCCTACATCAACTAGTAGGATTTGAACAGTCCTCTAGTCGGAAACTTCCGACTGAACTCAAAATGTTGTGGGTAAAAAAATAACCTGAAAAAAAAAAAACAAACCTGAGATGCTTGTTATATGTACAAAATTCTAGTCACCACCTCCTCTTTTTCCAAAATTCTAATTTACAGAGTTTGGAATTGGGTTATGGCATCTCAACTCGAATATTTAAAACAGCTTTATTGAGATATAATCCGTGGACATACAATTTACCAATTTAAAGTGTACAATTCAATGATGTGGAATATATTACATCATTACTTTTTTTGGAATTTACATTTTTTACAGGCATCCTAGTTAATTCTATGTTAAGTGTCCAAAGTGCAATATTTTGAGAAAAATTATCTTAACCACTATGCTCAGTGCCTCTTTAAAAAAGTACATGTGGGGAATTCCCTGGTAGTCCAGTGGTTAGGACTCTGTGCTCCACTGCAGAGGGCATGGGTTTGATCCCTGGTCAGGAAACTAAGATACCACATGCCACGTGGTTCAGCCAAAAAAAAAAAAAAAAAAAGTTCATGTGAACAAGCCCAGCACAGTACCTACACAGTAAAATTTAGACACTCAATACACATCGAATATGAATGTGCAGGCTGCAAACAACCATAAAAAGGAATGCAAACACCGGACTTCTACTTCATGTAAGACATTATGGTGAAAGATTAAAATCTGATATTCAGTGGAATCTAATATCCAATTTCTTTTGGATGATGAGATGACAGCATTTTATAGCAGAAAAATATTTTCTTCATAGTAGGGCTTGCTTTTATGTAGTGTAATTTTAAAATTCTTTCAATTTGCAATATTATGTAGTTCATGGCCCCCTTCATCAAAATCTGTATTAAAAATATTTTTATTCATTTAGCATTTATTAAAATATTTACTGAGCATCTTCCTATATAAGTGGCATGATGCTAGGTGCTAGATGAGCAAAGTAGACAAAAATCTTATTATCATGGCTTTCTCATGATTGAAGAGTCCATGGGGGGACTTCCCTGGTGGTCTAGTGGATAAGAGTCCCCGCTCCCAATGCAGGGTGCCCTTGCTCGATCCCTGGTTGGGGAACTAGATCCCGCATACCACAACTAAGAGTCTGCATGCAGCAACTAAAAGATCCCGCGTGCCACAACTAAGACCCGAGCAGCCTAAATAATTTTTTTTAAAAGGGTTTATGGGGAGTACTTAATGTTAATCATTTGTACAGTTTTGTTTTGTTTTTTCCTTTTTGGCCATGCATTGTGGCTTGGTTCTCAGCAATGAAATCACTGGACCACCAGGGATTTCCTGTCTAGTTTCTTAATTTTCAACTTACCCTAGGCAATTATTATTTATCTCTACATTTTGGTCATAATCAGATGCCACAATTATATTAGCAACCTACGTTAGAAGATAAGTGGTCATCACAGAAAATTAAGCCATAAAAATGATATACTAACTGCTTTCTGAGTCTTCATTTTCCTGTGAAGAATCACATATGTAAAAATATTAAGTAAGATGAAATGCTTTTCTCTTGTTAATCTGCTTTATGTCAACTTAATTCTGGGACACAGTCAGAGACCACAGGGTAGATGTAAAGTTTTCCCTTCCCTATAGCTATTTTATAGATAATGGAACTAGAAATAAGGTTAAATGAACTTGCCCAAGATCCAAATAGCTGGAATTATGGTAGATCTGGAATTCAAACCTGGGTCTGACTAGCCTCAAAACTAAAATCTGCCTTTCCAACTTCCCCAAAACCGTACCGCACTACCTATAATTTGTAGAAGTGAGTATGGAAGAATGCGATCAATCTGAATTTTGCAAGAGGAAAACAGAATCCTAAAAACGCTAGCTATCTACCGTGACCATAGAATCTTCATCTTTTTTAGTTATAACCTTTGACGTTTTGGAGAACACCCGCCATCCTTAACATAAATATCTTAAGGAAAAATAATAATGCCTTTAAAAGCAGTGAGTATGAAACAAATTATGTGTTCAAGGAATAGGCAATAAATACAAGTAGAGAAAAAATGCAAGTAGAGGAAAAGTGTAGAAAAAAGAGAAATAGAATCTAGAATAGATGAGGACATGGGTGAAATGGGAGTCCTTAAAACAAAATAGACCAACTGTCACAGCCAAGAGGAGCCTTGGGAGGCATAATGACTAAATATAATGTGGTATCCTGGACGGGATTCTGGAAGAGAAAAGGAAAATAGACTTGAGCCCTCCTGCCCCTAGGCAGCCGGCAGCCGGAAAGCGGAACCTAGACGCGGGAGCCCCTGCTTCCGGCCGGCGCGCCAGTGAAACACCAGCGGCGCAAGGCTCTGCGGGGCTCGGGAGAACTTGTGATTGGTAGGCGCCCCACCAGGCTGGCTTCCGTGGCTTGAGGAGGCGTTTTCGCCTCGATGGCGACCACTCGTGGGCTCCCGAGTACGCCTGGATGGGCACCACCCTAAATACTTAAAAATGATGGAATTAGATGTAGGCGATGACATCCAAGTGTATAGCATTCTTTGTTTACCAGGACCCCATGGAGAGTAAACACTGGCATAAAGTAAACGGTGTTTAATTACCCGACAGCCAGTTCAATCTGACTTGTCGGTACCGAGACAGGCGGTTACAGACTGTGGTGCCTACACCCATCAGTGCTACACTCAACCATTACAGATTCTTTCTCTTAGAAGATGGCATCTGTACTTACGATGCTTAATTTATTCATAAAAGGTGGAATTTGAGACCCATCAGACTGCTTTGCTTCATCTTTTACCTGGAAGATAGGGTTGACTTAGCTGCTCCCATTCCCTAAGTTTTCTTGCTGAAAAATAAAACTTTTCCAGATAGAAGTGGGTTTTTTTGTTTGTTTGTTTCTTTTTTTTGTCAAAAATATAGGGTAGTTGCTCTAGAATGTTCTCATCTGGAGACAGTTTAATTACAGTTGTATACAAATTTATGACTAGGATATGTTCGGAGGGGTGGAAGACACATGTTTCTTCTATCAACCCACACTCATAGCTTTCTCTTTGTTCATTGCTGCCACTGCTACGTCATTGTTGAGACTGCTACCTGTTTCCCTTACTTAACCCTCCCAGTGCCTTTTGGCCCTTCAGCTAGCCTGGAATGGCATTACATACACACTTTGACAGCTGGAGGGTTTACTTCAAGCTGCTTTTTCATCTCCAGGAGAAAGTAAAGCTTTTCTTTCAATTGGTTTTCATTCCAATTACTGTTACATCCCTCTTTAGTTGACTTTAAGTCAAAACAAAAAATATGCTCTTCCAGAGTGTAAACTTACAAGTCTAGATTAATAGGGACCAAAGAAGTTCTACCTACCAGAGCACTGGGCCTTCCTTTCCATGCTTATTACCACCACCCTTATTAAATTGTAGGTAGGATATTAGGAGACATAATGAAGGACAGTATAAGCCTTGAAAACAGCTTTATTAAGTAGATCCAGTGATGCAACTTTTGTCAATTCCTCGCAATTAAGTAAGTTGTCTAAAGTATAAAAAAATTACATGCACAAAGATGTTCCAAGTGGCATTGCTTGGAAGAGCCTGAATTACAAGCCACTTAAAAGTTTAGGGCAGGTTTCAGCAAATTTTTTCTGTAAGGGGCCAGAAAGTAAATATTTTAGCCTTTGCAGGCTATATAGTCTCTGTCACAACTTTTTTTTTTTAATAAATTTATTTATTTATGGCTGTGTTGGGTCTTCATTGCTGCATGTGGGCTTTCTCTAGTTGCAGAGAGTGGGGTCTGCTCTTCATTGCGGTGCACGGGCTTCTCATTGCGGTGGCTTCTCTTGTTGCAGAGCACAACTCTAGGCCCGCAGGCTTCAGTAGTTGTGGCTCATGGGCTCAGTAGTTGTGGTGCACGGGCTTTGTTGCTCCACGGCATGTGGGATCCTCCTAGACCAGGGCTCGAACCCATGTCCCCTGCACTGGCAGGCGGATTCTTTTTTTTTTTTAGAAATTTTTTCTTTTTAAAAAAATTTATGTATTTATTTATTTATGGCTGCACTGGGTCTTCGTTGCTGCACGCTGGCTTTCTCTAGTTGCAGATCGGGGGCTACTCTTCCTTGTGGTGCACGGGATTCTCATTGCGGTGGCTTCTCTTGTTTCAGAGCACTGGCTCTAGGTGTGCGGCCTCAGTAGTTATGGCTTGCGGGCTCTAGAGCGCAGACTCAGTAGTTGTGGCACATGGGCTCAGTAGTTGTGGCACGTGGGCTCAGTAGTTGTGGCACGTGAGCTCTAGAGTGCAGGCTCAGTAGTTGTGTCTCACGGGCTTAGTTACTCCGCGGCATGTGGGATCCTCCAGGACCAGGGCTCGAACTTGTGTCCACTGCATTGGCAGGCGGATTCTTAACCGCTGTACCACCAGGGAAGCCCTCACAACTTAATTCTGCTGTTGTTGCACAAAAATAACCACAGTAAGTATGTAAACAAATGGGCATAGCTGTGTTCTGATGAAACTTTATTTACAACTGGGCACTGGTGGGAGGACCCAAACTGGGTGCTGGAGGAAGGATCTCCATCTTTTTTAGCTTTAACCTTTGACGTTTCAGAGAACACCCGCCATCCTTAAGATAAAGATCTTGGGGAAAAACTATAATGCTTTTAAAAGTGAGTATGAAACAAGTAGAGAAAAAGTGTAGGG
>NW_006797390.1:2623057-2657624 GCF_000442215.2 Lipotes vexillifer
AGGGAAAAGGGAAATAGAATCTAGAATAGATGAGGACATGGGTGAAATGGGAGTCCTTAAAACAAAATAGACCAACTGTCACAGCCAAGAGGAGTCTTGTAAGGCATAATGACTAAATGTAATGTGGTATCCTGGACGGGATTCTGGAAGAGAAAAGGAAAATAGACTTGAGTCCTCCTACCCCTAGGCAGCCGGCAGCCGGAAAGCGGAACCTAGACGCGGGCGCCCCTGTTTCCGGCCGGCGCCCAGGTGCGGCACCAGCTACGCCCCAGAGATTGGGAGCCCGCCCCACCCCGGCTCCGGGGCTCTGGAGGCGGTGTTTTCAGCTCGGTGGCGTCCCGCTCGTCGTTTCCCCGGATGGGTACCCACTCTAAGTACCTAAAACTGATGGTATTAGATATAGGAGATGCCACCGAAGTGTATAGCATTCTTTGTTTACCAGGACCTCGTGAAGAGTAACAGTGGCATAAAGTAGTTTGCCAACCCTGGTCTAAGGAAATAGTCCCTAAGCAGAAATATATAGCCAATGAATGGTACATTATGTACTCATTAAAACTTAGTAATAACTATAATGAAAGACATAAGAAAATGCTATATTAAGTTTAAAAAGCAAGATACAGGAATGTGTGAATGGGTATGATCATGGCTGTAAATAACACACCAAGCATATAATAAAAAGATAAAATAAATGACTAACTATGGCAGGGCAGTAAATGAGTGACTTTGTCTTTCTTCAATAGTTCAGGTTTTTTTTTAATTTGCATTACTTTTACAATAAAGTGTTTTAAAATAAAAAAGAAAGATAAAGGAATTGCCTGGTGGTCCAGTGGTTAGGACTCCACACTCTCACTGCCAAGGGCCCGGGTTCCATCCCTGGTAGGGGAACTAAGATCCTTTATGCCGCACAGCGCCGCCCAAAAAAAAGATAAAAACTTAGAAATATGAAGAAAGTATGGGCTTTTGTTAATGACGGTGTATCAATATTGGTTCACTAGTAGTGACCATTGTACCATACTAATCTAAGATTTAATAATAGGGGGAATTAGGTATGGAGTATATGAGAACTTCATGTACTGTCTTCTTAATTTTTCTGTAAATCTTATTCTAAAATAGCTTATTTTTTAAATTACCCCAAATGAATAAAATATACCTAGAATATTATTTTATTTTTTTACTCAATATATGTTTGCTAATATCGTTCAAATTATATCAAAGGTGAGTTTTTAATGTATTTTTTTAAAGATCAATAAATATTTATATACGCCAAATGAAAAGAACTTTGTTAGTAATGAACGCCAAATTCAACAAACCAAATATGTCAACTGCCACTTTCAACACCTAGGTGTTAACTTTGAATTTATTCATAGGTAACATACAAAACAGCTGAATCAGTCAGGATTCTACCGGTAGGTTATACATATACATGTATTGGGGTGGCCAAAAAGTTTGTTTGGGTTTCTGCAATATCTTACGGAAAAGTCTGAACGAACTTTTTGGCCAACCTAATATATAGATATCTATTTCAAGGAATTGGTTATGTGGCTCTGTGGATCCAATAAACCCAAAATCCAGAGGGTAGTCCAGCTGGCTAGAAGCTCTCAGGTAGGAGCTGAAGCTTCAGTCCACAGGTGGACTTCCTTCTTCAGGAAAACCTCTGTTTTGCTTAAGCCTTTTCAACTGATTGGATGAAGCCCACCCACATTAATAAGGATAATGTTCTTTTACATAAAGTCAGCTAATGGTAGATGTTAACTGCATCTACAAAATACTTTCACAGCAACACCCAGAGTAATGTTTAATTGAATAACTGGGTACTATTTTGACTAGCCAAGTTGACACATAAAATTAAGCGTCATAGCTCATCCCTTGTCAACACGACACCCATACACACCTCCTTAAACCATATTTAATCTCCAAGTAAAGAAAATAGCAAAGTCATATTTCTACCTAACATAACACAACTATCCTGTGTACAACCAAAAACGTGCCCTTTCCCAGTAAGAAAATGTAAAGTGTGGGTGATGTATACTCTTCTTGATACACTGTATCTTAAACACTATGATGTACAGTTAATTATTATCGGACTTGCCTGGCTGTCCAGTGGTTAAGACTCCGTGCTACCACTGCAGGGGCATGGGTTCAATCCCGGGTCTGGGGAAGTTTCGCATGCTTTGTGGTGTGGCTAAAAAATAAAATAAAATAAAGTTAATTATTATCAATACATCTATGTTAGATGATATGGGGATCAGAGAAGGATGCAAACAAAAATATTTGCTACACACACACACATTTGTAACTGTTATGGAATGAATTATGTTCTCCTCAACCTCTTGCACTGTAGCCCTAACTCACAATGTGACTATGTGTGCAGATAGGTTTTTTTTTTTTCTTTTTTTTGCTGCACCATGCAGCATGCAGGATCTTAGTTCCCCGACCAGTGATGGAACCCATACCCCCTGTAGTAGAAGCTCAGAATCTTAAACACTGGACCACCAGGCAAGTCCCCAGATAGGTCCTTTAAGGAAGTAAATAAGGTTAAATGAGATCATAAGGTAGGGTGCAAATCTAATAGGACTAATGTCCTTGTAAGAGGAAGAGATACCATGAGTGCACACACACAGAGGAAAGGCCATGTGAGGGCACACCAAGAAGGCAGCTATCTACACACCCGAAGAGAGTTCTCACCAGAAGCCAACCTCACCAGTTGGACTTCCAGCCTCCAGAACTGTGAGAAAATGAATCTTTGTGGTCTAAGTGACCAAATCTGTGGTATTCTGTTATGACAGCCTGAGCAGATTAATACAGTAACCAAAAAGGGAAGAAATACTCATGACAGTTACAGTCTGTTTCTGCAACTGGTCACATGGTCATAAGAAGTAGGAATAAATACTACTTTCTTCCACTACGCATTCCATATTTCCTTTGCATGCCAAAAGTAGTATACAGGGGGCTTCCCTGGTGGCGCAGTGGTTAAGAATCCGCCTGCCAATGCAGGGGACACGGGTTTGAGCCCTGGTCCAGGAAGATCCCACATGCCGCTGAGCAACTAAGCCCATGTGCCACAACTACTGAGCCTGCGCTCTAGAGCCCGTGAGCCACAACTACTGAGCCCGTGTGCCACAACTACTGGAGCCCATGCACCTAGAGCCCGTGCTCCACAACAAGAGAAGCAACTGCAATGAGAAGC
The DNA here is from genome assembly GCF_000442215.2 of Lipotes vexillifer. Lineage (NCBI taxonomy): Eukaryota > Metazoa > Chordata > Mammalia > Artiodactyla > Lipotidae > Lipotes > Lipotes vexillifer. The sequence goes on from NW_006797390.1 coordinate 2,626,245, forward strand.
CCGTGCACCACAACGAAAAGTAGCCCCCGCTCGCCGCAACTAGAGAAAGCCCACTTGCAGCAACGAAGACCCAACGCAGCTAAAAATAAATTTTTTAAAAAATGTAGTATACAGAGATCTAATGCATACTATAGTGATTACAGACAACAATATTGTATTTTAATCATCAAACTTGCTAAAAGACCGGAACATATTCCCTTTGCCCTCAGCAAGCACTTCAGCTCTAGTGATTCTCTGCCTAATGGAATGACTCAAACCTTCATTCCTGAAGAAGCGTCTGGGCCAGTAGTAGTCCTGTTTAGCTTGGGCTGTTGTAGTTTTCTGTTGACTTTAACCACAGGGCATGACTTCTAGATCAGCAGAGCATAAGGTCTTGGTGACTGGAAGCAAAAATTTTGCTAGTGTATCAATATGATAAGAGTAGGTGATGCCACTCCCATTTCTAACCCCTGGATTCCTGGACTTGTAAATCCTGGCTATGGGAGAAATTTTACCATGTATTGGATGCCATTTAGAGCACATACAGCCCTCCTGGAAGACGACGTTGCCCCAGACCTGAAAGGTACTGCCACCTAGCTGGCCCTATAACTAAGTCTTCTAAAAGCCCCCCCTTTTTTTCTGGCCGCACCGCGTGGCATGTGGGATCTTAGTTCCCCAACCAGGGATCGAACCCGTGCCCCCTGCAGTAGAAGAGCAAAGTCTTGACCACTGGACCACCAGGGAAGTCCCGAGGCTCTTCCCCCTACAGTAGTAATATCAAGCCAACTACTTTAGGATGATGGGAAGCACTGTGAGTTCAGTCAATTCCATAAGCCTGGGCTCACTGCAGCACTTCATTTGCAATGAAGTGAGCTCCTCAGACAGAAGCAATGCCGTGTAGATACCATGATGGTGCATAATGCATTCTATAAGTCCACAGATGATAGTTTTGGAAGAATCATTGCATACAAGGAAGGTAGATCCATATCCAGAGTTAAGTGTCTATTCCAATAAGAACAAAGTGCTGTCTCTTCCAAAACAGAAGTGGTCCAATGTAATCAACCTGCCACCAGGTAGATGGCTGACAACCCACCCCGGGGAATGGTGCCATACTGGGGACAAAGTATTGGTCTTTGCTGCTGGCAGATGGGGCACACAGCAGTGGCTATAGCCAAGTCAGTCTTGGTGGATGGAAGCCCATGTTGCTAAGCCCATCCATAACCTCCGTCCCTGACATCATTCTAGTCCCCACTACACCCTGTTGTCTCCCGGACTCCCTATCTCTCCTCCAATCCAAGAGAAATTTGCCAAATATCTTTGCTATTGAAATGTTTATTTTGCCATTATATAAAAATTAAGGGGAAAGTGAGTTATTTTTAACACTCAAACCTCTTGCCAAGTTTTCGCTATCAAATTTTCTTACACCCTGTCTGCTTGGTCCCTAAGATGTCTGAGTTTACAACCCTGTTCTGCCTGTTCACTCTGGTTGATTTCACAGCTTCAACTACCAGTGGAACACTATGAACACACTAATCCTATGAGATGAGACCTCTCTCAAGAGTTTCATCCCTTATCCTAACAACATCTAGATGTATTTCAGGTACATCAGTCTAAATATACCTGGAGAACAAAATAATGCCATTTGCAGCAACATGGATGGACTTAGAGGTTGTCATACTGAGTGAAGTAAGTCAGACAGAGAAAGACAAATGCCATATGATATCACTTATATGTGGAATCTAAAAAAAAAAAAAATGAACAAATGAACTTATTTACAAAACAGAAATAGAGTCACAGATGTAGAAAACAAACTTACGGTTACCAGGGGGAAGGGAGGGGAAGGATAAATTGGGAGATTGGGACTGACATATATACACTACTGTATATAAAATAGATAACTAATAAGGACCTACTGTATAGCACAGGGAACTCTGCTCAGTACTCCGTAATGGCCTCTATGGGAAAAGAATCTAAAAAAGAGTGGACATATGTATATGTATAACTGATTCACTTTGCTGTACACCTGAAACTAACACATTATAAATCAACTATACGCCAATAAAAATTCATTATAAATAAATTTGTGTAATATATTCCTTAAAAAAAATAAACATCTCTAAAATTCAATTACTTCTCTGCTTGTAATTCAAAATTGAATGACTGGGGACTTCCCTGGTGGCGCAGTGGTTAAGAATCCACCTGCCAATGCAGGGGACACAGGTTCGATCCCTAGTCTGGGAAGATCCCACATGCCGCAGAACAACTAAGCCTGTGCCACAACTACTGAGTCTGCGCTGTAAAGCCCGCGAGCCACAACTACTGAGCCTGCGTGCTGCAACTACTGAAGCCCATGCACCTAGAGGCCGTGCCCCACAACAAGAGAAACCACGGCAATAAGAAGCCTGCGCACCGCAACAGAGTAGCCCCCGGCTCGCCGCAACTAGGGAAAACCCACGCGCAGCAATGAAGACACAACGCAGCCAAAAGTAAGTAAGTAAGTAAGTAAGTAAGTAAGTAAGTAAATAAATAAATAAATAAATAAAAGAATAAGATCCAAACTCTTCAACATGACATAGGCTTGTATAATCTCACTCTTATCTGTATATTAATTGTAGCATCACCTCTGTCCATACTTGCACCAAACTCGGCTTAGTCCCCAGTAGATGTCAGGCTTTTTCATGCCTGCTGGCTTTTCTCTTACTCCCTGCTCACCTACCAAGCTTGAATTCAAGTACCACTTTTATGATATTCTGAACTCTTTTCCCTCCAAGAGACATCCCCCCTTTGTACTCCTGCCTGTCTCACACATATTTATACCACAGCTCCAGTAACACTTTAATGCAGTAACACTTTAATCCAGTTTAATCCATTAACACTTTAATACACTCATTTGTCTGCATGGCTTCTTCACATTACACTATAAAAACTTTGGTACTGGGAAGCATGCATAATCTATTTCTTTCTTCCAGCATCTGACACTTCAGAGATGCTTCAAAAGTATTTGTTGAGTGAATGAATTCATGGATTTCCCAAAATATAGCGTACACAGAGAAAATAATAATAGCTACATTTACTGAGCACTTACAACATGCCATGTACCTGTTGGGAAATTTCCCCCTCTAACCCTCTTGAGTTCTCGTGGCTGGACTAAAAATTCTTTTTATTTTAGAAAAAGAAAGAAATCTTAATAATGAGCATGGAGGTCTCATAGAAATAGGACCTAAGAAGTGGCCAAAGCAAACAGCTTTTATACTTTTTAAACAAAGAAACAATAGATTTGTGAAGAATTGACAGGACCAAGAAACTCAGACTTTGGGAGCTAAATTAGTGAAAAATCTAAACATAGTTTGGAATGGGGGTAGTAAATTAAAGAAGTAACAAGGTTCAGGGGTGGTGGTGGGATGAATTGGGAGATTGGGATTGACATATATACACTAATATGTATAAAATGGATAACTAATAAGAACCTGCTGTATAAATAAATTAATTTAATTTAATTTAAAAATTTTAAAAAAAGTAACAAGGTTTGCTTACACTGGCTTCTTGGTCAGAATCCCCTATTTCTGAGGATGACAGTGGACTTCTACCTGCATTTGTGGGGAGTGCACCTTTCACATGAGAGATTCATTTCTTGCTTTCAGGGAGACAGAGGGGAGGGTCAGAGTGTCCTTCTTGCATTGATTGTGTCTTAAGTAAGTTTAATTCAAAATAATCAATACGCTGTTGAGTCGCATTTTGGGGCAGCCCACCCTGGGCCCCAACATATCTTTCTGATGAGTTGGTATGTATTATGTCATTTACTTTTTATGTACATGAAAGAAACTGAGGCATAGAAATGTGAAACTACTGGTTACATAACCAGTGGGTGGAAAGGGGATTCAAATTCAGGCTGTGTGAGTCCATGTCTGAAACACAAAAGAATCTGACAAAGGTCTAAGGAACTTGGATTTGGAGATTCCTGGGCCTCTAACAAAAATGCAAGCTGGCCCGCTGGGGTGCAGGAAATGCCTTCTCTCTTCATCTGGGTGGTTGTTACTTGAGTTCTATGCGTCAGTAAAAATTCATTATGCTGTACAACTTGAGATTTGGTCACTTCACTGTACATTATTTCTCAATCGGAATTTTAAAAAGAATGTTACCATATGATATCATTTATATGTGGAATCTAAAAAATGACACAAAGGAACTCATTTACAAAACAGAAACAGACCCACAGACAGAAAACAAACTTATGGTTACCAAACAGGACAGCAGGGGCATGGGAAGATAAATTAAGAGTTTGGGATTAACATATATACACTACTATATATAAACTAGATAAACAACAAGGACCTACTGTATAGCATAGGGAACTATAGTCAATATCTTGTAATAACCTATAATGGAAAAGAACCTGAAAAAGAATATATATACAAATATGTGTAACTGAATCATTTTGTTGTACACCTGAAACTAACACAACATAGTAAATTAACTATATGTCAATAAAAAATGGTTAAGAAAAGAATCCTTCCTTAAATTTGAATTTCTTTTTCAACACCCTGCTACTTGCTCTAGCTCTGACTTCTCTCTTGAGGCGAACTTATTTACTCCCGGGAGGCAGGCACCTCCTGTTCCCTCTTCCTGTCACTTCTTTATAATATTGGAATACTCTGGTGTCCTGAAGTATTCTAAGTACAACACTTAGATGCAGTATTGTTAGGGTTTAACAGCTTTATTTCATCCCAACACCAGTCAACTAGAGGAACAACTAAGGTGCTGGATTGTTTCTCTTATTCCACCCCCACCAGCATCACCATCACCCTCCTCAAACTTCTCCACAATCGCCTACTTTTTAAACTTCTCCTTCCTCATTCTCTAACACCTACTGAGAAACTGGGAAGCTTATTCTCTTCTGGGCCAATAATATCACCTGGTTCCAGAGCAACTGTATACATTTGCTAAACTTTGGTAGACATTCCTAGAGGGTCCTCCCTTCCCTGGGGGCTAGACCTTATGGGGGTGAAAAAAAAATCCATTTTTACTTGGGGTCAAGGATACCCTGAGGGTAGGGTGGGGAAGGGAGTTATGCTGTGGTGTCAATAGTGTTACACAGGGTCAGGATTCCGACAGTTTGATTTGATGTTTTCCCCTTCCGAACTCGCCACTAGGAGACATTAGAATTTGGGATACAGAATAATTTAGTCCTTGCATATCAAAAGCCTTTAGTTAGAGTAAGATCTGACGAATCCAAATCAGAACCACAAGGAAGAAATTTGGGGTTTTTTTGTTTTTTGAGAGTTCTTGTAATTTTCCAATTTCCTGAATATCAGTGTTTTAGCCACTGGAGCTGATTTATTAGCTTAATAAATATGCATGAGATTTTTTCCCCTACTGCCAAGCATTGTATTCTAAACCAGTGTTCCTCAAATTTTAGGGCACACAAAAATCAGAGATTCTTAAAAGACAGATTCCTGGACTCCACTCCCAGACTCTGATTCAGTAAATCTGGGGTAGCACCCAGCCAAGAATTTGCATTTCTGACAAGCTCCCAGATGACACTGATGTGGTCAGAAAGCGGGACCATTCTTTGACTAGCATTGCACTAGGTTATAGTAACAAACCAGGCTCTCAAGGAGTTATTATTCCAGCCAGAATCCAAATACAAAAAAACTGTCACTAAAGTGCAAAGTGACAGCTGCAGTGGGAGGAGTTAGGTACAGAAGAGAAGCATCTAAGTCACTGGAGAAGGGAGACTATAGCAGGTGACACCTGATCTGAGTCTTGAAAGACTAAAAATGAACCAACCAAAGAGAGGGGAGAAAAGCATTCAGGACAGAGGGTTTGCTTGGGTCGAGCAACTTGCCAAAGCTTGAAATTGGCTTGAGAGGCAAGCAGAGAGCAGGCTGTGAGCTTATTTAGAGAAGACTTAAGCAGAGGGATATGGTTGAACTGAAGGTAAATCATTCTGGAGCACAGTGGGTGCTCCGGAGTTAACCCGTGGGAGGTTAACTGGAGGTCTGCAGAGGTCTGGGCAACAGATGATGCCTGGATGAGGGTAAATCGGGTGGTACAGAACATCCAGGGGACAGACTGGTGAAGTGTTAGGAAATGAATTGATCATGACAGAGTTATTCTTAACTACATGAAGTTTCAGACATTGGAAAAAGGAGTCAACGTTGTGTCACATATTTTCCTGTTAGTTGAATCTTTTATGATGATGTGTCCATATTTTCCTGTTAAGCGAATCTTTTATTGGACTTCCAAACTTGTACTCATGGCAAGGTCACTAAAACAAAATTGGGCATGAGTAATTTACTTAAGTGGGATGATAGATACATTTTGAGGGTTTATCACATTGTCTGCTAGGTAAAAAGCTTCTTTTGGGGGGAAAAAAAAAGGTGTGCTTGTGCTCTTATAACAGGTGAAGTAAGTGGAGAATATACTGTGTAATTCCATTTGTAATCTCTAAACCAGCAGTTTTGGTGGTTGTATGGTTCATTTTTACAATACAAGTAATTTAAGAGTAATCTCCCAGAGGAGCCAGAAGGATTATTTGTTGCAAATTAAAAGTCAGCTCTTTTGCAAGAGTTCCAAGGTCATTGAATTCAGTTTAGGGAACCTGAGGCAAAGAGCATTGTTGTTTTTTAAGGGTTATTTTGAGTATCACATTAAAGTGCAATTTAATATTTAAATGTTAGGAAATGGCTCCTACCCTCTATTTACTTACAAAGTCCTAGATCTTTTTAAACCCATTCCTTCATTAACAAACAATGATCGAGAGCATCTACTATTGCCTATTACTGTTCTATTAACAGTCCTTCTCAAACAACAGCTTGCCAAAGATTCACCTGGAGAACTTTTTAAACAAAGATTCCTAGTCACCCCTACCAGAGATTCCTATTCAGCAATTCTGACGTAAAGCCCATCCATTTACCTCCCTAACAACTCCCAAGAGATGCTGATGATGCTGGCCTATGGACCACACTCTTCTAGGGCTGGAAATACTATACTAAAAAAAAACAGACAAAAATTTAAATAACTGCCCTCACAGAATTTATATTTTAGTGGTAGTGGGAAATAGATGATGACAGATAGATAGAAGATAGATAGATAGATAGAATATACATTATGCAAGATGATGATAAGTACTATGAAGAAAAGTCAAGTGGAGGATAGGGTGGGGGAGACATAATTGAGAATGGAAAATTAAAGATTTAAAGGAAGGGAGAGATCAAGCTGGTTATAATTCTGGGGGAGGAACTGATCAGGGGCAAAAGCCCTAATTCTGGAGGTTTCCTGGTTTGTTCCAGTGTCAGGAGAGGGAGGCCAGTTTTGTGGGGATGAGGGAGAACACAAGGACACAAGACAGAGGTCAAGTACAAGGCCAGAAGAGGGCTTCTGTAATTCAGTATATTGACTTGTTACTCTGAATGTGAGAAAACTAAAGGAGGACTGTGGGCAAAGGAATAGCTTCATGTGACATGCCTTTAAAAATAAATCATTCTCGCCAATACGTGGTGACTAGATTATAGCCTGAAGGCTAGGGTGCAAACAGGAAGACTAGTTGGGAGGCTATTGGAATAATCCAAGCGATAGATGGTGGTTTGGGGAGGGCTGTAGCCTTGGAGATACTTAGAAAAGGTCAAGTGCAGCTGGGGCTAGCACACATGCCAATGTGAGCTTACTCTTTTGCCAGAGAACGCAGGTAATTCAAGCCCCCAGCTCTCCTGTGACGCAGGCAGTAACAAAATAAATGCATGATCTTTATAAGAAATAACCATTTCTCGCTACTCTGCTGATTTTCTATGCCTTAGTCCATGTGATGATCAAAAACTCTCTCAGTGGGCTTCCCTGGTGGCGCAGTGGTTGAGCGTCCGCCTGCCGATGCAGGGGACGCGGGTTCGTGCCCCGGTCCGGGAGGATCCCACGTGCCGCGGAGCGGCTGGGCCCGTGAGCCATGGCCGCTGAGCCTGCGCGTCCAGAGCCTGTGCTCTGCAACGGGAGAGGCCACAACAGTGAGAGGCCCACGTACCGAAAAAAAAAAAAAACAACCTCTCTCAAACAGTGGAAAAAGGAAACATGGGGAGAAAAAAAAATTAAAAGAAAGAAGCAATTAGATTCTTTTATATTTTGATGGCATTAATCAACAAAGATGCCTTTAGGATTTTGCCCTGAGTGACTAGAAGGATGGAATTGTCATACACTGAGATGGAAAAGACTAGAGGAGGAGCCTGTGTAAAGAGAAACATTGAGAGTTTGGTTTGGGAAATATTAATTTTGTGATGCCTACTAGAAATTCAAGTGGAGATGTTAAGTAGGCAGTTGGATAGATAGAGACTTGAGTTTGGGAAATAGGTCTGGGGTAAAGGCATACATGTGAAAGACAAAAGCCTATATTGATAGATGGTATTTAAAGGCATAAGATAGAATTCCCTGGTCGTCCAGTGGTTAGGACTCTGAGCTTTCACTGCCGAGGGCAAGTGTTCAATCCCTGGTCAGGGAACTAAGATCCTGCAAGCCTCGTGGCCAAATAAAATAAAATAAAGTCATAAGATAGGCTAAGATCACCAAGGTAATGAGTATAGGTAGAGGTTTGAGAACTAAACTTGGGTACACTCTAATTTTTAGATATAGGGGTGAGGAAGAACCAGAAAGGAGACAGAGAACCACCAGGTTAGTAAAACGAACACCAGGAAAGTGTAAACTAATGAGAGGAAGAGATTTAATTCAAAGCTTAGTTTTTTGTTTTTGGGTTTTTTTTTTTTTTTTTTTTTTTTTTACTATTCCTGCAGTCACTTTTTTTCTTAGGTCTCTCAACTCTAATTTCCAAGGACTTATTAAACATCTCCATCTGTATTTATTTATTTATTAAAAGCACAAAGCTCAAACATACTATATATCAGACACTGGGCTAGATGCTAATTAATGTGGCTAACACTGACACAACAGTGCCTTATATACATCAAGAGCTCACTATAGATGAGTTCTGTCATTTTCTCTCACAATCCCTTCCACTGCACCCTGCCTTCGAGCCATGTTAAGTGACAGTATGGAAACCCATCATTTTCTCTAATGCCTTTGCCCAAATTGTTCATTTTCTGGAATTCCCTTCCTTATCCTCTCAACATTTTTCTATCTCAGCTCAACTTAAGATCCTCCAAGAAGTCTTCCCTGGCTCCCTTCCCCTACTCCCATCTTCCTTGTTTATTCTCCCTTAGCATCTCTTGAATACCTCCTGGCATTTGTTTGTTTGTTTGATTGGTTGGTTTTCAATACTTATTGCACAACATTGTAATTGTCTTTTTGGTCTATTTTGACTACTCTACGAAACTGTTAGCTCCTCAGAAGTAGAGATGACATTTATTTATTTTTTTCCTCTCAGGCATGTGCTAGGCACTCTTTTACTATTAGTTGACCCAGCGACAAATAAGTATTTCCTGGCCCATCAATGTTTGTTATATCACTAAAATATATACACACATGTGTATATGTATATCGACAAGAAACTGTTACTTATAGAATGGGTTTATTAGGTAGAGTGAAACAATGTAAAGAAGGGAGAAATAGGAGCAGAAACTTACACAAGAATTAAACAAAAAGAAAACAAGTGAATGCCTACCAGTCTGGGCATACTCAGGTAAACTCCAGTTTACCTGATGGGGTGAGAAGAGTAAAAGCAATGATCCATCAATAATAAATTCAATAATTCCACCAGTAATAAATCAATAATAAATTTTATAATTCCACATGTTTGCTGTATACCCCATGCCTGAGAACTGGGGGGCGGTGAAAGTCTGTGTTGATACTTGTGATGATTGCTACTGCCCCCTTATCCTTGACAAATGCAAAGTTAGCAGCACCCGCTCTCTTAAAAGACTGTGTGGCCCAAAGTGCATTTATTATCCATAAATAAAGAGTAAATCATATCTGTAAAGTGTTTCTCCTTTTCTCATATTCAGCTTTTTTGTTTTTTCCTTCTTCTCAGATGCTGCCCTTAGAACAATAAAATTTACAATCCGGACTTCACTGAATCACTTTTTGCAGTTGAGGTTCTGGACCCGAGTCCCCTATAACGCACCCCTCCTCCACCCACCCAGAGCACCCCGACAAACCCAGGGTCTCTGACAGCTTCCGAGGCATTCTCAGCCTTATTCAAATTGCTTTCCTGGACAAAGAATGTAGTAGGCCTGCCTTCCAGCCAACAGCCCCCTGCCCTTTGGTCTTTCTCTCCGGAGGCTCTTACCTTAGACACAATGGGGCCCAGGTGGGGGGATGGGGTGAATTCGTCTCAGGCTTTCATGCAAAGACTCCCATCAGCAAAGAACAAAACTTCCCATACCTGCAGTTTAGAGAGCTGCAGGCAAACCAAAGTATTTGGTGTCCTTGACTGCCCCCATTTACCAAACAGTGATGATTGAGAGCCAGGAAATCTAGTTTCCCCCTTTTAAATTTATTTTCCCCGTTTTATTGAGATGCAATTGACATACAATGTTGTATTAGTTAAAGGTGTACAAAATAATAATTTTATATATATATATATATATATATATATATATATATATATATATTGCAAAATCATCACCACAATCAGTTTAGTTAACATCCATCACCTCACATTCTCACATTCCTTTTTTTTTGGCCACGCAGCGCGGCGTGAGGGATCTTTGTTCCTGGACCTGGGATGGAGCCCATGCCCCCTGCAGTGGAAGCGCGGAGTCTTAACCACTGGACCTCCAGGGAAGTCCCTCACATTCCCTTTTTTTAAAAAAATCATATTCTATTTCTAATGAGACAGAGGCTATCTGCCTGAAGCACAATGTATTCCACCCACCCTCTCCTTGATTCCCCTCTTCCAAACTCTTTTTCCCCTCCAGAATGATGGTCTGAGAAGAAAAAGAAAAGATTACATAGAATTTCATCCCCTTGTGTGGACCTGGCAATACTCCTGAGCTTGCAAGGTGGCATCTTTGAATTATGAGCAAAACTCAGCTTACATGGGAGCAAAGCCTGCAGGTGGAGACCAGAGCAGCAGAGTGCATGGGAGGATTAGCCAAGAACTGTATCTTAGGAAAATATATAATTGGAATTTGCTAAGGGTTTACTTTTGGGGATAGGAGATTGGGAAAGAAGAAAAAAATCTTAGAATTCCTGAATGTTGAATTTGGGAATGGGGAGGAAAATTGAAAACCGTAGATTGTTATACTTTTGCCCATAAATGTTAGTGGTGGAACCCAATATTAAAAACTGTTCCTGGGCTTCCCTGGTGGTGCAGTGGTTGAGAGTCCGCCTGCCGATGCAGGGGACGCGGGTTCGTGCCCCGGTCCGGGAGGATCCCACATGCCGCAGAGCGGCTGGGCCCATGAGCCGTTGCCGCTGAGCCTGCGCGTCCAAAGCCTGTGCTCTGCAACGGGAGAGGCCACAACAGTGAGAGGCCCGCGTACCGCAAAAAAAACAAAAAACAAAAAACTGTTCCTTTGGAAAAAAAACCAAAAAAAATAAAAGAAGAAGACGACGAGAATGAGGATGGAGTGGGGTTGAAGGTCCTGACAGGATTGCCAGGCCAGAGAAGGAAAAGCTAATTAAAGAAAGCGCCAACATATATACACTACCAAACGTAAGGTAGATAGCTAGTGGGAGGCAGCCGCATAGCACAGGGAGATCAGCTCGGTGCTTTGTGACCGCCTGGAGGGGTGGGATAGGGAGGATGGGAGGGAGGAAGACGCAAGAGGGAAGAGATGTGGGAACATATGTATAACTGATTCACTTTGTTAAAAGCAGAAACTAACACACGATTGTAAAGCAATTATACTCCATTAAAGCTGTAAAAAAAAAAAGAAAGAAAGAGCCAGAGGGGAAAAAAGACAAGAAGATGACTGCTTGGGAAGGAGGAATAGACAGGAGGGCAAACACTGGTTCTAAAATGAACTTATCGCATTTGCTCTGGCAAGTCCATTACAGGAATATCACCTGCCTAGAGAACGTTCTTTTTCTCCCAGTTTTCAACTGGGTTCGTTTACAGGTCAATAAATTTTATTATTTTATATCTAGGAGTCCAGTAATGTCCCAGGTAAAATAAGAAGGTGGTGCTTTCATTCTATCACACAATGTTAGATTTCACGTTCTCTAGATTAAAATAAAAATCACAACAAAAAGGCAATTTCAAATTTAGAGGTCATGGATATAGGATCCTGAAAGAATTTCTATTAACAAGTTTGTAGATCACTGATGTGTCAAATGAGTATTTAGCACTTTACTTTCCTTGATTCTTACAACACAGAGAAGGTACTTTTGCCCCTATGAGGAAACTGAGACTTATTAAAGTGGCTGAGCCAAGATTCTATCCAGTAATATGTGTATAAAAACAAATTTAAAATCCTCCATAGTAATGGTTTATGTATAATGACTAACCCGGCACCCAGGGTCCTAGGTGTGGTCCTAGGTCCGCAGGTCCTTTCCTCTGGCTTTTGTCTTGCTGAAAAGACTTGCTTTTCTGAAAGCTAAAAAAACAAGAAAGAACTTAGGTGGGAGTTGAAAACAAGTACTATTTTTTAACATCAACCAAGGCCTTAACATTCAGTATGTATTTTATTGTGACCTTAGAGTGAACCAAAGAGGAAAAGGGAGCTTGTTGACGTTTCTGCATAACTAGCCTGATTTTGAGACCCTAAGGGGTCTCAAGTCAAGGGCATTAATTGTCCTAGTGGGAATTTCAGACACCTTAGCGGGACCCCAGGAACTGGAAGTGCATGTTTGATTTTAAAAGGTGGAAACGGGGTGAACCTAGAAGTACTTACTTCACTGCTGGGTTTATTTTGTTTCCAGGTTCCGAGGTCCCAGTTTTCCAGTTCCCCACCCAGTCTAGGCTACTCAGCAGCTCTCTTTTACATTACAATGGCCTTGGTGAGGCTGGCAGACAGGATTAACTCGGAATTCGCAAGGGTGTGTGTGGGCGTGGGGCTGCCAGGAGGGGCGGGTCGAAGTATGGCTGAGCCTTACTTATAAGTCTAGAGCCTCCACAAATTTTTTTGTCATTTTCCTTCATTGGGCTGGTAGGCTTCTGTTATCACACAGGTGACTTCCCTTCATCCCATGTTTTTAATACTTTTACACCTGGACATCTACACCTTTCTCTAAGCTCTTCTACCTATAGATTCTTAAGCCTGGACTTTTCCTACCATCTGTCTAGCTCTTTGGTTTTCTTCCTCTCCTACAATTCAACAACATGAGTGTGGACCCAGCTTGTCCCCAAAGCCTGCGTGGCCCCGAAGCATCCAATTCTAGGGAATCTTCACCAATGCCTGAGATTTACGGGCCTGAAGAAAATTATGTGTCCTTGCAAATGTCATCTGCTGAGACCCACGACATGGAGACTGGTAAGAAAACACTGAATCCTTGAGAGGCTAAGTTCCTTCAGGGAAAGGGAAAGAAGGAAAGAGGCTAAGGGTTATCTATTTCCCTCTTGAGCCCATCAATATAAGCAGGTGTCATTATCTATTCATCCTCTCGACACCTCTTTTTCAACGGTAACTTGATGGGGTCATGCCCTTTCCCCAATGTTCCAGGCGATAAGAGCTGTGGATGGAGAGACGCGGGATACGGGACTCAGCCATTCAACTGTACGCGGTGTATTTGAGACCTTACGTGTGTAGGCACTGTGGAAACGCAAACGTGATCTAATAAACTGATGTGTAAATCTCAACGTATATGAAACGCACCTTTTGGAAATGTTTTACCTTTCTACTACAGTAGTTGTTGGCTCTTCCCCTAACCTCTGGATGTGAGGACATTATTGGGCAGCTGAGTTTGTAAGCACCTGCTATGCTCAATCTCCTAAATCCCGAGGAAGTGTTCACCCCATTTTATGGTGGATGATTCCAAAAGGTTTAATATACCGATAGTCAAAGTGGCGAGAGCTCAGATTTGAAATCCAGTTTGGCTTTGAATTCTATACTCTTAATATTTAGGCTTCTAATTGGTAATTTTGGGTGTGAGAGGTGCTCGGGGTATTGTAAAGCCGCACAAACGTTTTTGGAAATCAATTTGGCAGTAGTTGTTAGAAATGAAAAGGTAGACCAACCTTTACCCAGGGATGCTATTTTTAACATTTATGGCATAAAATAGCTTAAAATCTGTTTACATTTATGATTATAACCATAGAAGTAAGTTGTGGAGAAAGGAATAAGTAAACAAAATATATTTGAGTGTTGGATTTTAATGTTACCCTGTTTTTCCAAATTTTGTATTAATGTCCTTTTATAATTTCAAATGTTGAAAATACAGCTACAGCGCTGGATTGTGAGACAAATAGCTCGGGAATGAGCAATGGACATGTCCTCCTAGGAAGCCAAGTGCAAGTCTGTATAGATAATTTTTAAGACGTGCTCCATTTTTAGTCATTACCTGAGGACTTTCCTTCTTAGATCTACTTGTGAAATTGTGAAGTCTTTTGCCTTTTTTTTTTTTTTGCGGTACGCGGGCCTCACACTGTTGTGGCCTCTCCCTTGGCGGAGCACAGGCTCCGGATGCGCAGGCTCAGCGGCCATGGCTCACGGGCCCAGCCGCTCCGCGGCATGTGGGATCCTCCCAGACCGGGGCCCGAACCCTTTGTCCCCTGCATCGGCAGGCGGACTCCCAACCACTGCGCCACCAGGGAAGCCCCTCTTTTGCCTTTTAAAGCCTGTCCATTTATTCCACGACTAGGGTAGAATTGGAGTTAAGCACTGGGAAACGTCTGTGCAAATAAATCTAAGTAATACAGGAAATAAATTTTTAGTTACAAAGGCAATAATATATGCCAGGCCCTGTGCTAGACAATTTTTTGTTACCTCATTTTGTTTTTAAATTTTTTATTTTTGTTACCTCATTTTAATCAGTGAAAGAAACTCCATGAGATATACTGTACAACACAGGAAATTTTATAATATAATATTATAAATTTTATAATAACTATAAATGAAATATAACCTTAAAAAATTGTAAATCACTATATTGTACACCTGTATTTATATAATGTACAGCAATTACACTTCAGTCAAAAAACCACCAAAAAAACCTATGATCAGCTTAGCCCAACTGCGAAAACAAACAAAAAAACCATGAGGGAGGAATAATTTTGGAGATGAAATCACAAAGTCTGGGTTGAAACAGGAGCTTTATCAGAATTCACATTTCCTGATAGTCCTGGTATTAAGACCTGGGCAGCAAACTTGATTTTATAGGATCCCCAGAACCTGGATCATCTGTTTCAAAATTAAGTACGTGGGAGTTCCCTGGTGATCTAGTGGTTAGGATTCATCGCTTTCACTGCCGTGGCCCTTATTCAATCCCTGGTCAGGGAACTGAGATTTCCCCCAAGCCACGCGGCTCCACCAGAAAAAAAAATTAAGTAGGTGATGATTAAGGTACATAAAGGAAGTTGTGGAAGGACACAAAGGTGGGAGTCAAATGATGATTCTGACCTTTGAGAACAGCCAGGGTGTGGGTTCCTGAGCTTTGATTGGCAGAAAGAAGAGGTTTGAGTCCCCCTTCGCTTCCCAGCAATACATATTAGCCATGTCCGTGACATGCAAAAGGGCATTTGCGCAAAGGTTAGCAAAGTGTTCAGGATTGCTTAAAAATAAAATTACTTATTATCTAGCTCTGAGGACTTTAATAGTGCTTTGAAAACAATAAACTTTCAATATTTGAAGTTTTAGAGAAAAGTGTCATTTTGTTCCCAACAGTCTCTCCTCTTCCTTCCTTCTCCATGGATCTGCTTATTCAGGACAGTCCTGATTCTTCCACAAGCCCCAGAGTAAAACTACTGGCCACGGCTGCAGACAAGAGCACAGAGAAGGAAGAGAAGGTCCTGGTCAAGAAACAGAAGACCAGAACTGTGTTCTCTCAGACGCAGCTGTGTGTGCTCAATGACAGATTTCAGAGGCAGAAATACCTCAGCCTCCAGCAAATGCAAGAACTTTCCAACATCCTGAACCTTAGCTACAAACAGGTATGGTTGTTTTCAAGAAATAAGAAACAAGGTTAATTTCTATGTACTCTGTTTACGCACCCCTACAAACGAGTTAATTTTTTTTTTTTTTGCGGTACGCGGGCCTCTTACTGTTGTGGTCTCTCCCGTTGAGGAGCACAGGCTCCGGACGCGCAGGCTCAGCGGCCATGGCTCACGGGGCCCAGCCGCTCCGCGGCATGTGGGATCCTCTCGGACCGGGACACGAACCCGTGTCCCCTGCATTGGCAGGCGGACTCTCAACCACTGCGCCACCAGGGAAGCCCACAAGTTAACTTTTAATATGAAAATGGAACTTTTTGTAATGTGTTTTGTGGCAATGTGTCAATTTTTTTTGACATTCTTTTCTTTATATTCTTTTCCATTACGGTTTATCACAGGGTATTGAGTATAGTTCCCTGTGCTATACAGTAGGACCTTGCTTAATCCATCCTACATGGAACAGTTTACATCTGTTAATCCCAAACTCCCAGTCCATCCCTCCCCCACCCCTCCCCCAATGTGTCATAATTTATTTAACCACTTCCCTTGTTGCACAAACCAAAATTGTGAAAATGTTTCCAATTTTCCTTTAAAAAAGGAAGAATATACCCCCCTATCTTCCCAGTCAGAAGAGTCCCTAGGCAACACTTGTTCTTATTAAAATTAAAATTGTATGTTTTGTTTCTATCTGCTAATCATTTTTCATATATTTATTGGCCATTTTATTCAGTTACTGGCACCATACTTGGAAAGTCCTATTCCATGATCTTATTTTATGTATATATTCTTCTACCTTTGATCTCATTTTCTAACTCAGAGTTTACAAACCATCTGCAAAGTTTAGTTTATTCTGTGCTGCAATATAATATGATATTTTCTAAATAGCTGTCCTTGTGGTATGTTTCATAATTCCTGAATTAAAATACCATTATCACATTAAGTGTAAATGTGCTTATAGGGAGGTGGGCTTTTCATTGCAAACAAATTACCTGTAACTGTGACTAATGGCGTCGGTAGACATTTAAATGTGAACTTCCTGGTTAGTAGCAGACTTGTGGTGTGTGTTCTGTTCTATCTGGTTAGGTTTATTAAACATAAAGTAGCCCACTGACTTGAGGGGCTTGAAATTCACTCACAGATCGAAGGTTTAAGAAAGGACTCTAGAAGTTAAAATTTTGTTGAGTTTGAGATAGTTGTAGTTATCGGGAAAAGCAAACAAACAAAAACTTAATGTTCTTTGATCCCAGTACATCCTGCATTACTAGTATTTTGTGCTTTCCTGTTACCTTTTCTCTCCAGGTTAAGACCTGGTTCCAGAACCAGAGAATGAAATGTAAGAGGTGGCAGAAAAACAACTGGCCGAGGAATAGCAACATTGTGACTCAGGTAACAGGAAACTTACTTTTCTGCTCTTTCCTAACAAGGACTTTTTAGATAGATTTGTATCCATTGCTGAAGCATGCAATCCCAACTTCAGACAATTCTGATTTTCCTTGTACCTTTTCAATTAACCCATCCTTCTCTTTCAAAAGGGCCCAGCAACTACAGAATACCCGGGCTTCTATTCCTACCACCAAGGATGCTTGGTGAACTCTTCCGGAAACCTGCCCATGTGGGGTAACCAGACCTGGAATAACCCAACTTGGAGCAACCAGAGCTGGAACAGTCAGTCCTGGAACAACCAGAGCTGGAACAGTCAGACCTGGTGCCCCCAAGCCTGGAATAACCAGACTTGGAACAATCAATTCAACAACTATGTTGAGGAATTCCTGCAGCCCCAGATCCAGTACCAGCAAAATTCTCCTGTCGGTGATTTGGAGGCCACCTTGGAAACTGCCGGGGAAAGCTATAACATAATACAGCAAACTGCTAAGTATTTCAATTCCCAACAGCAAATCATGGATTTATTCCCAAATTACTCTCTGAACATACAGCCTGAAGATTTGTAACGATGGCTGTATTATTCAGCCTCAGTTTGAGCCGTGACTGTATTACTTCCCTAGAATTTTTCTTTTACAATTACGTCTCTCTCTGCCTTGATAAGCTGCTTTTCATTGTGCCTTTTGTGTCAATTTGAGGGTGTATGATTGGTGTCTAATCAAAGAGGTTTCAGAAGCATTGGCTTCTACGGACATGATAAAAGATGACTGGCGGCTATAGATAACTAGGTTATAATAATATTTTTTGGATATCTTTAGGCTTTAGACCCTAACCTCAAGAATAGGGAGCAAAAGTACAAAGATGTGTGATGAAGGATTATCCATATTTTCTGGGATGGGGAGGCTTTACTTGTTAAGAACCTCAGTTGTTAAGGTGAAGGGTTAAGCTACAATGTGCTTCACTGATTTCCTCTACCCCTTTTTGCTATTTTACTTACAACCCCTAATTTTTTCCACCACTCTACTATTTGTAGAAAGATGTTTTTATTTGTCCACATCATAATACTACCAGTTGGCTGGTTCGTTTATAAGTACCAATAAATAAAAAAATTACCCATTTTACATTTAGTTGTCTCTCCCCTGATTTCACCCAGTGATTCAATGAGTAAAAATCTGACTAAACATGGGAATAGTTTTTGACACGGGGGGGGGGGGGGGGGAAGAAGTTAATCTAGCCATCTGGGAGACTCTACTATCTTAGGAGTAAAGGAAAGGTAACCAAGTATACAAAACTAGATGACTAATTAAACCTGAACAAACTTATTTCCTCCTCGTGTGTGTAATGTTGAAACAAAATTTGTGGTTGTTTGCAGTTAAAGAAGAGTGCCACATCTGGAAGATCGGGAGCAAAGAAGTGATAAACAAGAGTTCTTAGGTTTGTAAAGAGGCTAAATGAAGGGCAGCCAGGGGCGAGGCAAATAATGTAAGGTTGAGGGAGGAGGGGAAAAGGTGGACGAATTAGAATCTCCCCCTGTAACTCACATATGAAAGGTTCTGTGACTGCTCTTCTGCCAGAAAAGGCTATGTTGAAATAGGTTTTCTTTTCTTTTTCCTCTTTTCGGCTGCGCCAGGTCTTAGTTGCGGAACGTGGGATCTCCGTTGCAGCATTCGGACTCTTACTTGCAGCAGGCGGGCTCCTTAGTTGTGGCATGCTTGCAAGAGATCTAGTTTCCCAACCAGGGATCAAACCCTGGGCCCCCTGGAGTGGAAGCGCTGTGTCTTACCCACTGGACCACCAGGGAAGTCCCGAAATAAGCTTATTTTTAAATGACAGCTTTGACTTTTTTTAATTTTAATTTTAATTTTTGGTTTTTTTGCGGTACGTGGGCCTCGCACTGTTGCGGCCTCTCGCGCTACGGAGCACAGGCTCCGGACGCACAGGCTCAGTGGCCATGGCTCACGAGCCCAGCCGCTCCGCGGCATGTGGGATCTTCCCGGACTGGGGCACGAACCCGTGTCCCCTGCATCGGCAGGCGGACTCTCAACCACTGCGCCACCAGGGAAGCCCGACAGCTTTTATTTTTTAGGACACTGTTTAAATGTGTAGACCAGCTACAAAGCACAGGTTTTTTGTTTTGTTTTGTGTTCTTGTTTTTTTTTGGTGGGGGGGCCTGTGGGATCTTAGTTCCCTGACCAGGGTTTGTACACGCGCCCCCTGCAGTGGAAGTGCGGAGTCTTTACCACTGGTCCGCCAGGGAAGTCCCCCCAAAGCACAACTTAATGCATTGTTTTAATGTATGAATTTATTAATGTTTAACATTAAAAAAAACAGACCAATATATAAGTAAATTCTAAGGCTGATTTGGAATAGAATTTTATCTTTTTTTCAGGTAAACTGTGTTCTCCTCTTAGAAGGAACTATGCCTGATACTAACCCTTTTTTTTACTGTCCCTTTCCCATCCTGGCTGGCCCCAAGTTGATCTGATTGGAAGCCCTTTAATTCCTCACTCTGCCTTCTTGCTCCATGGAAACCTCCAACTTGCTGCAGCAGCAGAGATGCTGAGAATAACCAGAGCGGTTTTCTTAGTCATTTCCCTTGTGGCTCCCCCCAGTTTTCCAGTGTTGCGCTATAATACTAACAGACCCAATGAGTTTAGACATTTGACTAAAGAGGAAGTCAGGGATAATTAATTTCTGCCAAGACCTAAGTTCAACACAGTATTCTTTTTGACTGGCAGATATTTTTGCCAAGCATCGTGTTAACTGAACAGAGAATGGAAACAGAAAGCATTGATTGTGCTGCATGAAATCACTGTCAGCAATTTTTTTTTTGGGGGGGGGGTTATGTAGGCCTCTCACTGTTGTGTCCTCTCCTGTTGCGGAGCACAGGCTCCAGATGCTCAGGTTCAACGGCCATGGCTCACGGGCCCAGCTGCTCCGCAGCATGTGGGATCTTCCCAGACCGGGGCATGAACCTGTGTCCCCTGCATCGGCAGGCGGACTCTCAACCACTGCGCCACCAGGGAAGCCCAGAAAGATGGATTTCTGATGTTCATCATTTTATTTGCTTTTGGAAATCAGCCACTTACAGAAATGCCATTCATCTATTGTTTTTTTTTTTAAGATTTTTCTTTAATGTGGACCATTTTTAAAATCTTTATTGAATTTGTTACAATATTGCTTCTGTTTTATGTCTTGGTGTTTTGGCCCCGAGGCATGTGGGATCCTTGACCAGGGACTAAACCCGCACCCCCTGCATTGACTGGAAGGCAAAGTCTTAAACCACTGGACTGTCAGGGAAGTCCCTCATCTATTGTTTCTTATCCCCAATAGGTATTAAAGGTAAAAAACCTAAGGCGGCAGGATAGTAAAATCCACAACCACCAAGGAACCAAAGAAAGTTTTTATTTTTTTATATATATATTTGTTTATTTATTTTTGGCTGCGTTGGGTCTTCGTTGCTGCGCGCAGGCTTTCTAGCTGTAGCGAGAGGGGCCTACTCTTCGTTGCGGTGTGCGGGTTTCTCATTGCGGTGGCTTCTCTTGTTGCAGAGCACAGGCTCTAGGCGCACAGGCTTCAGTAGTTGTGGTTCACGGGTTCTAGAGCGTGGGCTCAGTAGTTGTGGCGCATGGGCCTAGCATGTGGGATCTTCCCAGACCAGGGCTCAAACCCGGGTCCCCTGCATTGGCAGGTGGATTCTTAACCACTGGGCCACAGGGAAGTCCCCCAAAGGAAGTCTTTAAAAAGTCTTTTTTTAAAAGACTGGACATTTTGATTGCAAAACTAAAAGAATCTTACTATTAAAAACTAATTTAAGCAACAGAGAAATACATAATGAAGTGAATCTAGTAAACATTAGCAATTTAGTATATTCCTACAGGTGTTTTAGTATATGTAATATGGGTGGTTTTTACAGGTCAATTTTAATGGGCTGTTAATACATTGTAACAGGATTATACCATACATTCCTCTTCTGAAAGCCTTTTTTTTTTCCACTTGGAATTACACTTTTCAGCCTCTTTGCATGTCAAAATTTAGAGATCTGAGATACTTTAGATAAATGTTAAAACTTGACAACTACATTCAAGCACATTAAGATTCCCTATTTTCCTTATTAAATGTTTTAGCTGAGGATGAAATAGCTTCTTCCTTCAATATTCTCTATCAAAACATCTCTGATAATGAAAAGAGTGAAATTCAGGTAAGCAAGTATCTTTCCCCATCAATGAATTTAACTGCTGTATTGACTCATGCTAATTGCTGTATAATATTACACATAATTTGTTTCTGTTTTGATTATTTGCCATTACAAATTATGTTGCTGTTAACAATAGCAATTTAAAGTCTTTCAGTTATCCTTGCTTTCGGTCACGGGATTACCAAGTATATAAGTATAATAGAAGGAAATAAGGTGAAAAAGGAAATTATAAAGTCACCTGCCAGCCTCTCTCATCCTTCCACATCCCTTTTGAAAATCTTGCTCTCTTCATCCTCCTAAAGGAGGTGGATGTTACTTCCAATGTCATATTTTACTTTATTATATTTTAGCTTTTAAAATTCACGTTGTCTTGATTTTCAGCTTGCATCTCCATTTCAGTTTGTGACTGAGGAAAAGAGGCACACTAGGTTGAATTTGCCTGGATCTTCTGAATTCCACAGTCTGGATTCAAAGCCCAGAAGTGGGAGGAGTATAGACTTTGCTTAGTGAATTTCAAGCACCCAATTCTCGGGGTAAAGGACAAATTTCATCCTGTTCTGAATAATCCTACTATTCAGAAAACTTGGTGTCTACATGGAAAAAGCCATGACTTTGAGACCCAAAGGTAAAGGCAGACAACTGCGAGACGAGGCAGGAAAGGGGGGAGGGCCCTTAGTAAATACTGCATGCCTCCCGGGGCCCAGTGAGCTTTGCCTCAACTGGGAGATAAAGGGAATTTGTTAGATAAAGAAGCAGTTGGGGCCGACAAAAGCTTCTGGCACAGGAAGTTAGTTCGACCGAAATGTAGGCATTTGAATAGATTCCTCTGTGTGAGGTTGAAGTGAAACCAGATTGAAAAGCAGCAGCTGGTGGCGAGCTTCTCCTTAAGGGCTTCCCAGTTCCTGGGTGGTTGATGTCTACCCTGTGGTCCTGGGAGAGAGTGTCCTTGAGAATTTTAAAAGGTTAAATGCCTGGGAAATTAATGCAAAGTAGCTCTACCTCCAAGTATAACTGCAAAGCAAGCTATTGAACAGAAAACCTCACAGATCAAATTGAGATGCTAGAATCCTATTAAATGAATTAAACTCACATGGCACAAAGCACGGGGCAGGAGATGGGTCAGACTAATGCACTTGGGGTCTCAAGAGGGATAGAAAGTGTAGCAATGTTTGTGTGACCCGTCTCTCGGATGCAAGATGTGGTGACGATGACTAAGGATGGAGGACGAGAATTTGAGATTGAATTAAGGCCACGGTTTTGCAGAAGAAATGTAGCTGGACAGTCAGTCTTGCTCTGCCTAGGACATTGAAGGCGGTAGGTACTCCTGGCCACAAACATAGTTCTCCTTAGCTTGATGAGCAGCTGTGGAACTTATTTTCACAACTTAGGCAGAATACAAGTGGAGTTGGAATGGGTGTCACCAATGGATGGCCAGTTTAAGAGCTATGGATGTTGGGTGCCTCTAGTACATAAGGATATTTAGTGATGGAATAAATAAGAGTATTGGGTTCCTCTTGGTCCTCCCATTCTGTTCTGTGTTCTGTGCACATGTACATCTAAATCTCATGTCTTATTTAGCTATAGTTAATATGCCATATAGGTTACATAAATTTCATTTGTTTTCCATAGTCAGAGTGAATATCCTTAGACAATACAGTAAATGCACTTTACACCGATTTACACCCATTAGCCACACAATTCCTGTCCTTCTGCAACTCTTCCCTAATTCTTAGTTAGCCTCCCCTAGATCCTAGATATCATTTCTTAGGTCTCTTATCCGTCCTCAGCCACTTAAACCAACAATCCATTCCCCAAACTGAAAGGCTTTGTGGATTCCTTCAGTGCTGTCTGATGAACCATTAAACATAAGTGCGCCAATTCCCACAGATTCCCTGATCAATTTCTATCTCATTAAGTCAATAAAAATGGTTCCTTTTATCTACTGAGCCTCTGCCCTCTACAGATAAAAAGCCCTTAAGTATCTGCCATATCAGTCTTTGTCAGGATAAGAGAAAGATGATTTATTATTCTTAATTCCATGGATGGCTCTTTGCCTTTCCTTATGCTGTTTGCATCTTCCAAAAGAATTGTAAAAAATCGAGTTTCAGGGGCTTCCCTGGTGGCGCAGTGGTTGAGAGTCCGCCTGTCGATGCAGGGGACGCGGGTTCGTGCCCCGTCCCCGGAAGATCCCACATTGCCGCGCAGCGGCTGGGCCCGTGAGCCATGGCCGCTGAGCCTGTGCGTCCGGAGCCTGTGCTCCGCAACGGGAGAGGCCACAACAGTGAGAGGCCCGCGTACCGCAAAAAAAAAAAAAAAAAAAAATCGAGTTTCAACTTGGAAGAAAATACATATAAAAGTATTTTACATTTATACAGGCCTCTTTTATGTAGGAAAATAGTTAAAAATTTTATTTCATATGATCCTTAAGCCACCCTCTGAAGCTAACTGTCTTTTTTTTTTTCAGGGAAAAGAAAGTAGAGTTTATTGGTGGGCATGGGTAGGGAGGAGGCAGCGCCCCACTCTCACGAGTGCAGGGCCCGCCATTTGTCCAGGGGGCCACGATTAGGGATGTACTTGACCCCACAGCCATCTGGAATGAGCCGCTTTTCTGCCACCATGTTTTCAAATTCATCTGCATTAAACTTAGTAAATCCCCAGTTCTTGGAGATGTGGATCTTCTGGCGGCCAGAGAACTTGAACTTATAACTACCATTTATATATAAAAAAATTGAACTTCCCTGGCAGTCCAGTGGTTAAGACTGCACTTCCAGTGCAGGGGCACAGGTTCCATCCCTGGTCAGGGAACTAAGATCCTGCCATGCAGCAGGGGCAAAAAAAAAAGGAAAAAAACTAACATTCTGGAAACTTAAGTAACATCCAGTGTTGTATTAGATATTATCTTAGAGGACTCCAACTAACGTTTATGGCAACTATGTGCCCAGTACTGTGATAACTACTTAAATTTCACTCTCTCATTTAGTTTTTGTAAAACAAGATGAGATATTCATTTTTTTAAACTTTTTATGGCATGTGATTTTTTTAAATATATCATTTATTTTTGGCTGCGTTGGGTCTTTGCTGCTGCGCACGGGCTTTCTCTAGTTGCGGCGAGTGGGGGTTACTCTTCGTTGCGGTGCGCGGGCTCAGTAGTTGTGGCTTGCAGGGTCTAGAGCGCAGGCTCAGTAGTTGTGGTGCACGGGCTTAGTTGCTCCACGGCATGTGGGATCTTCCCGGACCAGGGCTTGAACCCGTGTCCCCTGCATTGGCAGGCGAATTCTTAACCAGTGCGCCACCAGGGAAACCCAATAATAAACAGTTTTAACAAGTACCCTAGATAATATTCAAGCACAGTAAAATCAGAATCAGAGTCTCCTGAAAAGAATTTGAATTCATTTTTACAACAAAAAAATCCTACCGAAGGAGGTTCCAGGCTGGTGAACATATGGAAGCGCTGGGAGGGTGATGTTCCTGGAGAGGGCATGGAAGCTCCACACCTCTCCCCCATACCTGGCCCTGTGCACCTCTTCCATTGGGCTGTCCCCGAGTTATATTCTTTGTAATAAACCAGTGATCAAGGTCACAATAAGTACATGGCTACAGTTCCTTCAGGAGGTGCACATATGCTAAACCAGGCATTTTCATTTTTAAATAAAACAGAAAATTTGGAAAATAGAATTTTAAAAAAACTTAAAAACCACTTTTGAGAAAATCATAATTATTTTAGCCAAAAGGAGGTAAATATAAAATAAATTGGATCAGTTTAGGTATGAAAAAATCCTACTGGATTTCTAGCTAATTTTGCAAACTTTTACACTAGTTTGGCCAATCTATTACAGTCATTCTTTTTTCAATGCTCAAGTTGTATTGTCTTAGGACAATGAAAGTTCCTTCAGGTTAGTTGCCTATGTACTTCTGTTGAGAGAACATTGGTCATATAGTTCATTTTTGGAGGGACAGCTGGCTGTTCTGGCCCATTTTACACATTCCCCTGGAATTGGCCATTTCTCCAAGGAGCCTTGGTTACTTTTACTGAGGAATGATATTCAGAGACCAAAATTCTCATCACTGATGTTGCTTATGGTTACTCTGGTTCCCAAGAGAGCTGCTGCTGTTACTGGCTTTACACGCAGACAATTAAAAAGCCAGAAAAATTTCAGAAGCCTTTCAGCAGACTTTCCCTCACATATTACCCAGAATTGATATAAGCCCATGATTAAACTAACAATTTGACCAGACAAATAAGATCAGCATACTTGGCTTATATCAAATAAGATTCACCTCCTGATAAAAAGACAATGGCCTTTACAAAGGAAACAAAAGCAAAAATAAACAAATGGGACTCAATTAAATTTAAAGCTTTTGCACAGCTTTTTCTGATGACTGTTGATTTTCAACAAAAGGAAAAGACAACCTACTGAATGGCATAAAACATTTACAACTTATTTCACCAATAAGGAGTTAATATCCAAAATATATAACAGCTCATACAACTCAATATCAAAAAAAACAACCCAGTTAAAAAATGGGCAGAAGACCTGAACATTTTTCCCAAGAAGGCATACAGATGGGGACTTCCCTGGTGGCCCAGTGGTTAAGAATCTGCCTTCCAGTGCAGGGGACATGGGATCTGGTTGGGGAACTAAGACCCCCCATGCCATGCGGCAACTAAGCCTGTGCCCTGCAACTGGAGAGAAGCCCACACACCACAGCTAAGACCCAAAGCAGCCAAAAATAAATAATTTTTTTTTTTAAAAGAAGGCATACAGATGGCCAACAGATACATTGAAAAGATGCTCAGCATCACTAATCATCAGAGAAATGCAAATCAAAACCACAATGAGATATCATGTCACACCTGTCAGAATGGCTACCATCAAAAAGACCACAAGGGACTTCCCAGGTGGCACAGTGGTTAAGAATCCACCTGCCAATGCAGGGGACACGGGTTCGAGCCCTGGTCTGGGAAGATCCCACATGCTGTGGAGCAACTAAGCCTGTATGCCACAGCTACTGAAGCCCGTGCACCTAGAGCCTGTGCTCCGTAACAAGAGAAGCCACCACAATGAGAAGCCTGCGCACCGCAACAAAGAGTAGCCCCTGCATGCCGCAACTAGAGAAAGCCCATGTGCAACAACAAAGACCCAACATAGCCATAAATAAATGAATGAATAAATAAATGAATAAATAAATATTTTGAAAAATGATTGTAACGGTGATTGCAAACTGTGACATGCTATGCAATGGAAGGGGCTGTTATTTTAACACCCAAGGTTTTTATGCTGGTCCGGGAACATCCCACATGCCGTGGAGCAGCTGGGCCCATGAGCCATGGCCGCTGAGCCTGCGCGTCTGGAGCCTGTGCTAGGCCACAACAGTGAGAGGCCCGCGTACCGCAAAAAAAAAAAAAAAGACCACAAATAGGGACTTCCCTGGTGGTGCAGTGGTTAAGAATCGCCTGTCAATGCAGGATCCCACATGCCACAGGGCAACTCAGCCCGTGCGCCACAACTACTGAGCCTGCGCTCTAGACCCCGCGAGCCACAACTACTGAAGCCTATGCGCCTAGAGCCCGTGCTCCACAAGAGAAGCCACCGCAATGAGAAGCACGCGCACCACAACGAAGAGTAGCCCCCGCTCGCCGCAACTAGAGAAAGCCCACGTGCAGCAACGAAGACCCAACGCTGCCAAAAATAAATAAATAAAAATAAATAAATTTATAAAAAAAAAAGTCCACAAATAACAAATGTTGGTGAGGACGTGGAGAAAAGGGAACCCTCCTACACTGTTGATGGGAATGTAAATTGGTGTAGCCGCTATGGAGAACAGTATGGAGGTTCCTAAAAACACTAAAAATAGAACTGCCATAAGATCCATCAATTCCACAGCTGGTTATATCTGAAGAAAATGAAAACACTAACTCACAAAGATATATGCACCCCAATGTCCACAGCAGCATTATTTACAATAGCCAGGATACGGAAACAAACTAAGGATCCATCAACAGATGAATGGATAAAGAAGATGTGTGATTTATATATATGTGTGTGTGTGTGTGTGTGTTTATATATATATATATATATATATATAGGAATACTACTCAGCCATAAAAAAAGATAAAATTTTGCCATTTGGGACAACATATGGACCTGGAGGGTATCATGTTTAGTGAAATAAGTCAGACAGAGAAAGACAAATACTGTATATTATCCTTTATATGTGGAATCTAAAAAATAAAACAAATAAATGAATATAACAAAACAGACTCACAGATATAAAGAACAAAGTAGTGGTTACCACTGGGGAGAGGGAAGTGGGGAGGGGGAAGATAGGGATAGGGGATTAAGAAGTACAAACTACCATTTATTGATATAAAATAAATAAGGGGACTTCCCTGGGGAAGTCACCCTTCCACTGTGGGGGGCACGGGTTGGATCCTTGGCCTGGGAGCTAAGATCCCACAAGCCGCACAGCATGGCCAGGAAAAAAAAATAAAGCTACAAGGATATATTGCACAGCACATGGGATATAGCCAATATTTTCTAATAACTAAAAATGGAGTATAATATTTAAAAATTGTGAATCACTTTGTTGTACACTTGAAACTTATATAATATTGTAAATCAACTATACCTCAATTAAAAAAAAGTCAGTGGCATTTAGGAGAAGATAACCAATAGGGTATGAGTGGAAAACCAACAGTTTCTGCTACACAGTAATGAGTGTAGAGCTGCTGCAGATACACAGCTGTAAAGTTAATTTTACAAGGTAGAGTGCCCATGAATACTACCAAATATATAAGGAAACTGCATATTTGACTGAGTTCACTTTAATATTAAGTTTAAAAAGCAAGCCAAAAAATCATATGAATAATTTATTCTATTTGGATTTAAAAATACATGCCACAATACACCAAAAAGAATTCTTGTAGGTTACAAGTATATACCCAGAGTTTGCATTTCAGATGAGTGGATAAATGATGAATTATTTAGGACATAGAAATAATAATTGCTTTTTAGCTTGGGTGGTGGAAAATTGATAGAGTCCTGCTTCATTGTTTGGGTCACCTATATTTTAGATTTGGTGCACCACCCCAAGAAACAGTAGTAGGGATATGTTTTTAAGTTAATAATAAAAACTCTATATTAAAGAATTTCAATTAATTTACTAATAAAGGAAGTTCTTATGACTTGATTTTTAAAACTTTCATAATTCAGACATGTTTTGAAATTTGAAAAGAAAAATCCATGTTTATTGCACAATGTTAAAAAAAAAAAGAAATTCTGAAGGATGTATAGTTTGTTTTTTTAATGCAATTTCTTCCATCATGTCTGTCTATTACCCCTCTCCAGCTCTCATGCACAAGTAACTTTAGAATTTGGTGTACATTGTAACTACAGATCTCTACATAAATGTGTGTGTGTGTTAGTAATTTCATATATTCTATCTCAATTGCTGAGACATTGATTATATTCAGATTATATTCAGATTATGAAACCAGTTCACAAAGGAAAAAACTTGGAATGTAATATCAGCTATTATGTATTGTGTAAAAATGTTTCACTTTATCAACTGGCTTATCCCAGGGGACAGAAAGTATTTGATATCAAGACCAAAATAAATTTAAAATGCATTAAGGTTTGCTGTGAGGATTTAATTAGGTAATCATCTGATATGTTTTTTTTCTAGCTCATAGAATATATGCCACAAATGTCAGTTATGTGCATGGAAATATAAAATATGAATACCCTTGAGCATTTCTAGGAATTTATGTAAGGCATTATTCAGACAACCACACAAAGATACTCACTGCAGCATTGCTGGTAACGGATTAGAAAAAAAAAATGTTTAAGTTTATATGTCCACCAATAGGACTTTGCTTAAACATGTCCCGATATATCCAAATACTGTAGTATTTATGCAGCCACCAAAAAAAAAAGAAAAAAAAAAAGGATGAGGCAGATTAAATGCATGGGGAAAAAATTCCATTGCTTATTAAGGTAAAAAGGCAAATTATTTTACAGGTTAAGGTGATTCTATTTATGTAATATGCAGACATAAATAAAATATGGTAAAGACAGATATATACCAAAAAGCAGTGTTTATCTTTAGGAAGGAAAATTTTGAGGGAATTTTCACTTTCCATTACTGGAATCTTTTTAGAGCATCTATTATCACGTAAAAATAATAAATATTTCTGTTTGGGAAGAATAAGAGTAGCATCTATGGAAATAAATAATTACCAGTCAGTAAAAGTAACCTTTTTGAAATATGAAAATAGATCATGTATTTGTCTTATTACCTTTAGGGAAGGCTAGAATCCTGGAACTCTGGGTTCTGAACCACAGATTAGACAAGTCTGCTTTGGGCAAAGCCACCAAAGGCGGCATGAAGCTCACTTGGAGGGTCACACCTCCTCCCAGCGCTCTGGGCTCACCAATTTCCTGTTTTAGAACCTTGGGAAGTTTCCTTCTCCTCACCGTATCTTCCAGGACAAGGGAATGGTTGCCTAGACATGTTCAGTTGCATGCAGTTCAGATGGAAATCCACGTACAATGGTACTTAAATGTACATAGATATGCCTGATAAATGACACTTGTTTGACAAGTGACTCATAGTGGTTCTGACCCCAAGTAGTGAAGGAAACACGCAAATGTTTTGGGCAGAGTGTGATTAGGTATTGTGATGAAGGTACAAATGGCTGAGAACAAGCAGAAAAGAGATCTGTTGTTACGGGCTTTTAACTGAAAGCATTACCCATCTCATTCATATTGATTCCGTGCATTCACCCTGTGGGGGGGGAGGGGGCTGGGGGGGGAGGGGGCGTGTGGGTATGTGTGGGGGGGGATCAAAAAAGAAGTATGAGAAAAAATACAAACCCCAATATTCTATTCCAAAATGTACAGGGAGAACATGACCAAACCCATGTAATGATCAATGCCATAAATTCACTCATGTGTTGAACGAATATTTATTAAACATTGCTATTTGTTATAGACCCTGTTCTCTTTTTTTAATTAATTTTTTTAATTGAGGTACAACTGACATATAACATATTAGTTTCAGGTGTACAACAGAACGATTGGATATTTGTATTATCGGGGAGGGGGAAATTTCCCCCTCTGCCCCTTGGGTTCTTGTGGCCAGACTAATAATAAAATTGACACGAGAAATATTAACAGGAGAAAAAGAAACATTTTAATTCGTGTGCCTGGAGGTTTCACAGAAATAGGACCTAACAAGTGGCCAAAGCAGCCAGCTTTTCTACTTTTTAGACAAAGAAACAATAAATTTGTGAGGAATTGATATGATAAAGAAACCTAAGTTTGGGGTGTTCAGTTAGTGAGGAATCTAAATGGAGTTTAGACTTGAAGAAGTAAAGCAAAGAAGTAACAGGCTTCTTGGCCTGAATTCCTTATCTCTGGCAATAAGGGTGGGGAGCGAACCTTTCAAAGGAGAGATTTATTTCCCGCTCTCAGGGAGACAGAGCGGAGGGTCAGAGTGTCCCTCTCGCATTGGTCATGTCTTAAGCAACTTTAATTCAAAATAATGAACATGCCATTGGGGAATATTTGGGGATGGCCTGCCCTGAGACCCAGCAGTGTATATTGCAAAATGATCACCACAATGAGTCTAGTTACCATCCATCCCCATACGTAGGTACAAATTTTTTTTCCTGTAATGAGAACTTTTAAGGTCTACTCTCTTAGACCAATGTTCTAAGCGCCAGAGATACAGCAGTGAAACAACCAGAAAAAACACCTAAAAAAATATTAGAACCAGGAAACTGTAGCAATTCTAAGCATTCACTATGTGTTTGCCACTGTCTTTTTTTTTTTTTTTTTTTTTTTTTTTT
>NW_006797390.1:2657634-2671844 GCF_000442215.2 Lipotes vexillifer
TTGTGGCCTCTCCCGTTGCGGAGCACAGGCTCCCGACGCGCAGGCCCAGCGGCCATGGCCCACGGACCCAGCCGCTCCGCGGCATGCGGGATCCTCCCAGACCGGGGCACGAACCCACGTCCCCTGCATCGGCAGGCAGACTCCCAACCACCGTGCCACCAGGGAAGCCCCTGCCACTGTCTTTTATACCATCTCCAAGAAGATTACAATTTCAAATAATTTGACTCATTTTCATTCAACATCACACATCATATCCAGAATGTTTTTATAGTGAGAAAATATTTTTTTAAAAAAAGAAAATATTATCACTTTTGGTAAGACTTTGTTACGTGAAGGAAGGTTATAAATTGTATAAAGCAGTTATTGATTATAGCATCCATTTCAAGATGGCCTAAACAAGTTGGTACAAGGTAACCATAGTTCATAAAAGGAAATTGCCCATGTGCAAAAACCACTCAAATATTTGTCAAGAATAAAGGCTGGGGCTTCTCTGGTGGCGCAGTGGTTGAGAGTCCGCCTGCTGATGCCGGGGACACGGGTTCGTGCCCCGGTCCCGGAAGATCCCACATGCCTCAGAGCTGCTGGGCCTGTGAGCCATAGCCGCTGAGCCATCATCATTTTATTATCCTATCTTTTTTTTTTTTTTGACTGCACGGCGCAGCTTGCAGGATCTTAGCTCACCGAACAGGGATTGAAACGGCCCTGGGCAGTGAAAGTGTGGAGTCCTAATCACTGGACCACCAGGGAATTCCCCATCACTCTCTTTCAATACTTTTTTTTTTTTTTTTTGCAGTACGCGGGCCTCTCACTGTTGTGGCCTCTCCCGTTGCGGAGCACAGGCTCCGGACGCGCAGGCTCAGCGGCCATGACTCACGGGCCCAGCCGCTCCGCGGCATGTGGGATCTTCCCGGACCGGGGCACGAACCCTCGTCCCCTGCATCAGCAGGCGGACTCTCAACCACTGCGTCACCAGAAAAGCCCAATACTACTTTTCTTGAAGTATATTTTATCTGATATCCTCCAATTCTATTTTGAACCTATGCCAATCCAATTTTCAACGACATCAGTCCACCAAAACTGTTTCTGTCAAGATCACTAACAATCTCCATATTGCTAAATCCAATGGCAATTCTCAGTCCTTATCTTACTAGGCTGTAAGGAAGAACTCAGCCTTTCCATAATAAAAATAACTCTAAGTCACATATTAAGATAAAAATTAATAGAAAAGATGCTTACTGTCTAACTCCCTTGGAAAAACATCATATAATACCTTTATAGTTTTTCAATATTATACTCTTCTTTGTTCTTCTAAAGTGTTATTCTGGGACTTCCCTGGTGGTGTAGTGGTTAGGACTCTGAGCTCTCACTGCCAAGGGCCCAGCTTCAATCCCTGGTCAAGGAAATAGGATTCCATAAGCCTCATGGAGTGACCAAGAATAAATAAAGTTTTGTTCCTTTTGTTTTCAAATGTATATTTGACCTCTTTTATAATATGTGTTATCAGTACCTCTTTCACATGTATGTTATCAGTAGACCTTTCCAATAACCTTTTTGGAGTTTACTAATTTATGATAAGGTCTACCTTTTCCTTACTTGCTAAACATTAAATGTCTCATTTTCCACACTGATGAAGCCCCTCTTTTTCTACCTACTATTGCCTAATGATAGGTGTGCCTCACCTTGGAGTGGGTCTTTGGTGTATTCATGTATATAAAGGAGAGCCTATAATTTTCATTTAAAAGCTGGGGTGCTGGTACCTAGGTCCTATCTGTTAAGCATTTTACTTACTTCCTATACTATAGTTCTCATAAGTGACAGTGTTTTAATTCTACTAGAATATTGGCACATTCTTGGATGAATCTAGAGCAACACAGCTCCTGAGACCAGTTGGAGGTGGGCTTCCAGGATCTGACCTAGTGTGTATATTGTATAATCCCTTGGTGCCCTACTTCCTTCAGGTGCCAAGAAAACTCCATTTTTCTGAGCTGTTTTCAGAAAGATACTGCTGTTTTCTGGTAAGGATCATAAACTGACCCTGTCTGTCTGTTTACCCATCTGCATGTAGCTTCTTTGTTACTGCTTCTTACTTGGACCCCAGAAGATTTCAGTCTACTATTTTTGGAACTAGAATACATCTACTTTGTATCAATATGGCTTATCCCAAGGGTCAGGATGGCAGCCCACTTCTACTTAGTTCATTGTAAACTATTATGTTTTTCTTTCTGCAAATTTGGAATTGGTATACCAGAAAAAAATTTGGTGTTTTTCTTTTTTTCTTGGTTTATTCTGGCAAATTTTCCAGCATTAATGTAAAGCTCTAATTAAATTTCAACCACCCTCAGGGCTCTGATGAGGTAGAATGGAAACTATGACACTAAGCAAGGATGTAGTAATTTAGAAACAAAATATGCTTTGAGTCATTATATGCTTCTAATTATCATGAGTATCCTGTAAACTGCAAGTTAATGAATTGTGGAGCGCAACCCACAGGAAATCCTCCTTGAGCCCAGGAAGATTCCAGCAGTTCACCTTTAACACCTAGAGGGCACATTGTAGTCTTATTTTCAAGGACTCACTTCTATTCCAATCTCTTTTTCAGAATGAGCACAGGCTGCAGTAGGCTATTTTCTTGTCTGTCTTCTCTAACGGAAAATGGCCCCAAATGATTGGTAAACTCCTGCAGAGCAGGGCATTGCATGCCACTGTTTACCCAGGATCATGCTTAGTGCTCGATAGAAAAACATGCATAGACATCTGTGATAAGGAAAAGAATGAAAAGAAAAGAAATGAAGAGAAAAAGAAAGACAAAGGCAAGAAAGCAGTCTAATAAGTGGCAGGGGGGTCTCAGCAAAAATGAACCTCCCAGTCAGAAACAGACACATCTTACCTACACAGATAAGAAGTGAAAGTTTGGGTCCAGGGAGTCAGGATCCTTCTGGGAGTGCAAGCAAATTTTTGAGTTTGTGCATGTATGTTTTTCTCAGTAGAGTCAAAAACTTTTATCAGATTCTCAAAAAGTTCGACTAATACAGAATATAAGCTGTATTCAGAATCAGTGGTTACCAACCCCTGACCCTTCCCCTCCCCATCCCACCTCTATGACTGCAGTGATGATTTCATGCTTGTATACATCATGGATGTATAAATTACTGAACTGTACACTTTATGCACAGTTTGTGGTATGTCAATTAAACCTCAATACAGCTGTTTTTTGGGTTTTTTTCACTAATTTATTTATTTATTTATTTTGGCTACGTTGGGTCTTTGTTGCTGTGCGTGGGCTTTCTCTAGTTGCAGCAAGCGGGGACTAATCTTTGTTGTGGTGCGCAGGCTTCTCATTGTGGTGGCTTCTCTTGTTGCAGAGTATGGGCTCTAGGCACACGGGCTCCAGTAGTTGTGGCATGTGGGCTCAGTAGTTGTGGTGCACAGGCTTAGTTGCTCCGTAGCATGTGGGATCTTCCCAGACCACGGCCTGAACCTGTGTCCCCTGCATTGGCAGGCAGATTCTTAACCACTGAACCAACAGGGAAGCCCTACAGCTGGTTTTTAAAAACTCACTAATAGGCAGACAAACAAGCCACTTTAAAAATGGGCAAAATATTTGAGCAGGCACTTCACCAAAGAAGACATTCAGATGGCAAATAAACACACGAAAAGCTGATCAACATCACTGTTCATTAGAAATCTGAAAATTAAAGTTACAATGAGATTCACTACACATCTCAGGGATGTCTTTCGGCTAAAATAAAAAAGATTAGTCATATCACATGTCGGTGCGGAAGTGGAGCAACTAGAATGTTCATACGATACCGCTAGGATGTAAAATGGTTCAACCACTTTAGAAAACACATTGGCCATATTTTATATCTCAACTGATGATGATCAGTCAGGATTGGGAGCCACTGCTTTAATGGGCTGTGTTTAGAAAGATGATAGGATCTAAGATTGAAAGACAAATTCTAACTCAACTCTCTTGTCTTTTATGGTAATGTTGGGCAGCTGCCTGACCCTCTGAACCTCCGTTGCCCCAACAGTAACATCAAATTAATAATGACTGCCCTTTCCATTTCAGGGTTTTGGGGAAAGTAGATATGCAATTGTCTTGTAAACTAGAGGCAGCCATACAACTGTTTATTATTAACAATAAATAATGCAGTAGTGGGCAGTGACCCCAAAAGGCAGAATTAAGTATGTTTCCATTAAGAAATGAAGGAGTTACCTGGTCAGTTAGTTCTAAAGGAAACGGCTGAAAGTAAATTTCTTGGGACTTTTCTTTCCCATTCCTTGCAATTATTTTTTTTAAATTTTTATTAGAGTATAGTTGACTTATAATGTTGTGTTAGTTTCAAGTATACAGCAAAGTGCATCAGTTATACATATACATATATCCACTCTTTTTTTTGGCTGCATTGGGTCTTCATTGCTGTGAGCGGGCTTTCTCTAGTTCTGGTGAGCGGGGGTTACTCTTGGTTGTGGTGCACGGGCTTCTTATTTCAGTGGCTTCTCTTGTTGCAGAGCTTGGGCTCTAGGTGCGAGGGCTTCAGTAGTTGCAGCAGGTGGGCTCAGTAGTTGTGGTGCATGGGCTTAGTTGTTCCGTGGCATGTGGGATCTTCCAGGACCAGGGATTGAACCTGTGTCCCCTGCATTGGCAGGCGGATTCTTTTTTTTTTTTTTTTTTAATATAGTTAGGCAAATCCATTTTTAAAAAAATAAATTTATTTATTTATTTTTGGCTGCGTTGGGTCTTCGTTGCTGCACGTGGGCTTTCTCTAGTTGTGGGGGCTACTCTTTGTTGTGGGGGCTCCGCTTTCTCAAGCGGGGGCTACTCTTTGTTGTGGTGCTTGGGCTTCTTATCGTGGTGGCTTCTCTTGGTGCAGAGCACGGGCTCTAGGTGTGTGGGCATCAGTAGTGGTGGCATGCGGGCTCTAGAGAGCAGGCTCAGTAGTTGTGGGGCATGGGCTCAGTTGCTCTGTGGCATGTGGGATCTTCCTGGACCAGGGCTTGAACCTGTGTTCCCTGCATTGGCAGGCGGATTCTTAACCACTGCGTCACCAGGGAAGTCCCTATCCACTTTTTTTTAGATTCTTTTCCCATATAGGCCATCACAGAGTATTGAATAGAGTTCCCTGTGCTATACAGTAGGTCCTTATTAGTTATCTATTTTATATATAGTAGCCACTCCATACACTTGTTTTAAAAAATATTTATTTGCTTATTTATTTGGCTCTACCAGGTCTTAGTTGCGGCACGCAGGATCTTTGATGCGGAATCTCTCGTTTCGGCATGCAGGATTTGTTCCCTGACCAGGAATCGAACCCAGGCCCTCTGCATTGGGAATGCTGAGTCTCAACCACTGGACCACCAGGGAAGTCCCTCCGTACACTTCTAAGGTTAATGTATCAGGAGTTGCCAAGACCACCCCCAGACTCAGTGATTCACTAGGAAGACTCATAGGACTCAGCATAGAGTAGTACTCACAGCTAAGATTTATTATAGTGAAAGAGTACAAAGCAAAATCAGCAAAGGGTTCGTGGGGCAAAGCCTGGAAACTGGGTGCAAGCTTCCCTGAGTCCACTCCCAGGGCAGTCATGGGTATACTTCATTCTCCCAGCGATGACTTGTGACAACATCTGTGAAACACTCTCTACCAAGGAAGCTCATTGGAGACTCAGCTCCCTTGCCCCTTCCACACAGTTATTTCTGCCTTACTCTATTGGCCAAGTCAAGTCATATGGCTGAACCTAAAGTTAAGGGGAAGCATATCTCTCCCTTTTAGTAGAAGGAACTTGTCTTTGTTCATTTGGGCTGCTAAAACAAAACTACCCAATACCATGGGTGGCTTATGAACAATAGAAATTTATTTCTCACAGTGCTGGAGGCTGGGAATTCCAAGATCAAGTCACCAGCAGGTTCAGTGTCTGGTGAGAGCCTGCTTCTTGGTTCATGGACTGCCATCTTTTTGCTGTAATCTTACATGGTGGAAGGGGCAAGGGAGCTTTCTTGTGGGGCTTTTATAAGTGCACTAATCCCATTCATGAGAGCTCTGCCTACATGACCTAATCATCTCCCAAAGGCCCCACCTCCTAATACCATCACCTTGGGGGTTAGGACTGCATTATATTAATTTTGGGGGACACAAACATTCAGACCATAACAGAACTACAAAAACCACTTGTTAGAGAGCATGGAATTGGGTGTAGGGTGGGGTGGGTGAAGAATAGGGGCCACATATATTCCACTTTCCCACATAAAGTCAAACTGTTTTCTAAAGTGCTGGTACAGCTTTACATTCTCTCTCTTTTTTTTTTTTTCTGTACACGGGCCTCTCACTGTTGTGGCCTCTCCCGCTGAGGAGCACAGGCTCCGGACGCGCATGCTCAGCGGCCATGGCTCACAGGCCCAGCCGCTGCGCAGCATGTGGGATCCTCCCGGACCGGGGCACGAACCTGTGTCTGCTGCATCAGCAGGCGGACTCTCAACCACTGCGCCACCAGGGAAGCCCACAACTTTACACTCTTACTAGCAGTAAAGACAGTCCCCATTTTGCATTCTTGCCTGCAGCTGATATTTACAGATATTCAAAGGTCTGCCAGTCTGGTAGGCACGAATAACAAAAGGAAAACATGGATGAATTGGACTTAATCAAAAATTTAAAACTTTTATAAACTATCTTAACTGCTGTGGTCTGAATGTCTGTGTCCCCCCAATTCATATGTTGAAATCCTAATGACCAATGTGATGGTATTAGTTGCTGGGGGCCTTTGGGAGCTGATCAGGTCATGAGGGTGGAGCTCTCATGAAAGGGATTAGTGCACTTATAATAGCTCCATAAGAAAGCTTCCTTGCCCCTTGTGCCATGAAAGAATACAACGAGAAGACTGCAACCCAGAAGGTGGCCCTCATCCAAACAAGCAGGCACACCAAGCTTGGGCTTCAGCCTCCAGACCAAAACTGTGAGAAATAAATTTCTGCTGTTCATAAGCTATCCAGTCTACAGTATTCTGTTAAAGCAGTCCAAAAGGACTAAGATATTAACCATTTTTAAATGTACAGTTCAGTGGAGTTAAGTATATTCACATTACTGTGAAGAAGCAGATATCCAGAACTTTTTCATCTTGCAAATATGAAGCTCTATACCCATTAAACAACTCTTGTTTCCCCTTCTCCCAGCCCCTGGTAACCACCATTCTCCTTTATGTTTCTATGAGTTTGACTGCTTCAATATTTTATTCTTTTTTTAAAAAAAATTTGGGGACTTCCCTGGCAGTCCAGTGGTTAACATTCCGTGCTCCCAATGCAGGGGCCCCAGGTTCCATCCCTGGTCAGGGTACTAGATCCTGCATGACACAAAGAAGATCCCACATGTGGCAACAACGATCTCGCATGCAGCAACGACGATCCTGTGTGCCGCAGCTAAGACCCAGCGCAGCCAAATACATAAATTAAAAAAATATATATATATTGAAAAAAAATCTTTTTTTGGCTGTGCCGTGCAGCATGTGGGATGTTAGTTCCCCAACCAGGGATCAAACCCACATCCCCTGCATTGGAAATGAGGAGTCTTAACACTGGACTGCCAGGGAAGCCCTGAGTTTCACTGCTTTAAATACCTCATGCAAGGAGAATTATACAGTACTTTTATTCTTGTGACTGGATAATCTCACTTAGCATAATGGCCTCAAGATTCACCTATGCAATGGGATATGCAGGATTTCCTTCCTTTTGCAGCCTGAATAATGTTCCCTTGGATGTGGGGCTTCCCTGGTGGCGCAGTGGTTAAGAATCCGCCTGCCAATATAGGGGACATGGATTCGATCCCTGGTCCGGGAAGATCCCACATGCCGTGGAGCAACTAAGCCTGTGCGTCACAACTACTGAGCCTGCGCTCTAGAGCCTGTGAGCCACAACTAGTGAGCCCATGTGCCACAACTATTGAAGCCCACACGCCTAGAGCCCGCACACCACAACGAAGAGTAGCCCCCACTCACCACAACGAGAGAAAGCCCGCACAAAGCAACAAAGACCCAACGCAGCCAAAAATAAATAAATTCAATAAATTCAAAAAAAAAATTCCCTTGGATGCATATTGTACACTGTGTTTATCCATTCATCCATTGCTGGACACTTGGGTTGCTTCCACTTCTTGGCTATTGTGAATAGTGCTGCTATGAACATGGGTATGCAAATATCTCAAGACCCTGCTTTCAATTTTTTTGGTCATATATCCAGAATTGGGATTGTTGGATCATATAGTGCTCTATATTTGAGGAAACTCCACAGTATTTTTCATAGTGGTTATACCATTCTGCAAGCCCACCAACAAAATTTAAAACTTTTGTATTTCAAAGGACACTATCAAGAAAATGGAAAGAGGGAATTCCCTGGCAGTCCAGTGGTTAAGACTCCACGCTTTCACTGCTGAGGAACTGGGTTTGATCCCTGGTCAGGGAACTAAGATCCCACAAGCCGCAGCGTGGCCAAAAAAAAAAAAAAAAAAGTGAAAAGACAATCTACAGAATGGGATTTGCAAATCATATGTTTGATAAGAGACTCATCCAGACTATATAAAGAACTCAATAAAAATAATAAATAAAAAATAAAGAGGGCTTCCCTGGTGGCACAGTGTTTGAGAGTCCGCCTGCCGATGCAGGGGATGCGGGTTCGTGCCCCAGTCTGGGAGGATCTCACATGCCGCGGAGTGGCTGGGCCTGTGGGCCAAGGCCGCTGAGCCTGCGCATCTGGAGCCTGTGCTCCGCAACGGGAGAGGCCCACGTACCGCAAAAATAAATAAATAAATAAAAGAATAGCCAAAGCAATCTTGAGAAAGAAAAACAGAGCTGGAGGAATCAGGCTCCCTGACTTCTGACTATAATACAAAGCTACAGTAATCAAGACAGTATGGTACTGGCACAGAAACAGAAATATAGATCAATGGAACAGGATAGAAAGCCCAGAGATAAACCCACACACATATAGTCACCTTATCTTTGATAAAGGACGGAAGAATATACAGTGGAGTAAAGACAGCCTCTTCAATAAGTGGTGCTGGGAAAACTGGACAGCTACATGTAAAAGAATGAAATTAGAACAGTCCCTAACACCATACACAAAAATAAACTCAAAATGGATTAAAGACCTAAATGTAAGGCCAGACACCATCAAACTCTTAGAGGAAAACATAGGCAGAACACTCTATGACATAAATCACAGCAAGATCCTTTTTGACCCACCTCCCAGAGAAATGGAAATAAAAACAAAAATAAACAAATGGGACCTAATGAAACTTAAAAGCTTTTGCACAGCAAACGAAACCATAAACAAGACGAAAAGCCAACACTCAGAATGGGAGAAAATATTTTCAAATGAAGCAAATGACAAAGGATTAATCTCCAAAACTTACAAGCAGCTCATGCAGCTCAATATTAAAAAAACCAACAACTCAATCCAAAAATGGGCAGAAGACCTACATACACATTTCTCCAAAGATATACAGATTGCCAACAGACACATGAAAAAATGCTCAACATCATTAACTATTAGAGAAATGCAAATGAAAACTACAATGAGATATCATCTCACACTGGTCAGAATGGCCATCATCAAAAAATCTACAAACAATAAAGTGAGAGAGTGGCATGGACATATACACACTACCAAACACACTACACGCTACCACAAAGTGAGAGAGTGGCATGGACATATACACACTACCAAACGTAAAATAGATAGCTAGTGGTAAGCAGCCACATAGCACAGGGAGATCAGCTCGGTGCTTTGTGACCAGCTAGAGGGGTGGGATAGGGAGGGTGGGAGGGAGGGAGATGCAAGAGGGAAGAGATATGGGGACATATGTATATGTATAACTGATTCACTTTGTTATGAAGCAGAAACTAACACACCATTGTAAAGCAATAAAGGTGTTAAAAATAAATAAATAAATAAATAAATAAAAACTCAAGTAACCCAATTAAAACAGAAGCAAAGGACTTGAATAGACATTTCACCAAAGAAGATATAGAAATGGCCAATAAGCCCATAAAAAAGATGTTCAACAGCATTAGTCATTAAGGAAATGCAAATCAAAACCTCTCTGAGATATCATTTCACGCCCACTAGGATGCATAAAATCAAAAAGTCAGATATTAACAAGTGTTGTTCAGAATGCAGAGAAATCAAATCCCTCACACACAGGACAAAAATATCTACCCATTCAATTACGTTGAATATCTGAATAATATTATATTACAGGATGTTTCAAAATTTAGTTTTACCAGTTTCCTATCAGGACATTTAGGTTTGTTTTTTTTTTTTTTTTTTGCATACGCAGGCCTCTTACTGTTGTGGCCTCTCCCGTTGAGGAGCACAGGCTCCAGACGCGCAGGCTCATTGGCCATGGCTCACGGGCCCAGCCGCTCCGCGGCATGTGGGATCCTCCCGGACTGGGAGCACGAACCCATGTCCCCTGCATCGGCAGGCGGACTCTCAACCACTGCGCCACCAGAGAAGGCCTGCATTTAGGTCTTTATATGACTACTTATTCTCTTATTTTCCTTTTTGTTTTAATCTATTTATTACACAGATTTATTTTTACATAATTTATATATTATAAGGTTCACCCATTGAAAGTGTACCATTCAATAATTTTTAGCATTTATACAGAGTTGTGGAACCAGATTATTAGATGAATAATCTAATTTTAGAGTGTTTCCATCACCCTAAAAAGAAACTTTGTACCCATTAGAAGTCATTTTTTCTCTTTCTGTGTCCCCAACCCCCTTTGTTTTCCTCCCCTTAGTTCTAGGTCACCACTAAGCTACCATCTCTCTATAGATTTGCCTGTTCTGGAAATTTCATATAAATTGAGTCATATAATATGCGGTCTTTTGCGACTGGCTTTATTCACGTATGGCTTCGAGGGTCATCTATATTACATCATGTATCAGTGCTTCATTCCTTCTTGTGACTAAGTACTGTTGCATTGTACGGATACACCACATTTGGTTTTCCGTTTATCTGTCAATGGATATCTGTCAATGGATATATGGTTTGCTTCCAGTTTGGGGTTAGTGTGAATTATGCTGCAACAAACGTGTGAACAAGTTTTTGTGTGCACAAGTTTTCATCTTTCATGGGTAATATATCTAGGAGTGGAAATGCTGGGTCATATAGTAACTATTTTCTTTATAAACTCTACTTATTTATCTTGTCTTGTTTCTTCTCCAAAACACATCTTTTTCAAAATATTCCTCCTCTGCTATATACAAATGGTATGCAGATAAGGAAATACAAAGACCGAAAAAATGCTCAATCTCGTAATAAAAATGCAAATTTAAAATACAGGACTCGGGCTTCCCTGGTGGCACAGTGGTTAAAGAATCCGCCTGCTAATGCTAGGGGACACAGGTTCGAGCCTTGGTCCAGGAAGATCCTACATGCCACGGAGCAACTAAGCCCGTGCACCACAATTACTGAGCCCACAAGCCGCGCGCCTAGAGCCTGTGCTCCCAATAAAAGAAGCCACCGCAATGAGGAGCCCGTGCACCGCAACGAAGACCCAACGCAGCTAAAAATAAATAAATAAAATAATAAATTTTAAAAAAATAGAATAAAATACAGGACTCCTTTCTCACTTCAGGTTGACAAAGATGAAACGTTTCATAATAAAATGTTTTAGTAAAAGTGTATAAAAACTGGTACCCTGGGCTTCCCTGGTGGCGCAGTGGCTGAGAGTCTGCCTGCCGAGGCAGGGGACACGGGTTCGTGCCACGGCCCGGGAATATCCCACATGCCGCGGGGCGGCTGGGCCCGTGAGCCATGGCCGCTGCGCCTGCGCGTCCGGAGCCTGTGCCACAGCGGTGAGAGGCCCGCGTACCGCAAAAAAGCAAAACAACACACACACAAAAAACTGATACCCTTATACCTTATTGGGTATTTAACTTTAGTCCAGTTCTTGAGCATATAGTCAGGAGACAGGGTGCCAGTTCCAGTTTTGACGATTCATTCAATTTTTTAAAAGTGAGATTTGAATTTAACCTCTGAAACCGATGCCAACTCAGATGATTTAGTCATATCAATTAAGTCACAAAGCCTAGAGCAATCCAGAAAGGGTAGTTAAATTCTCTTCAGAATAAGAAAGGCGGGAAATACCTGCCTCTGAAGGTCTGCACTTTGCCAAGCGTGTCCCGCGTTTTAGCCGCAAAGGGCTTCAGCCGCACGGAATCTAGCGGGCTGCTGGTGCCGCCCGAGCCTGCGCAGCGAAGACTCGCGGGAGACCTGGCGCGGCCGAAGCCCCGCCTCCTGCAGCGTCCGCGGTTTGGTCCAGAGCCCGCCCAGCCTCCCGTGACTGCGGGAGGAGGAGGGGGCGGGCGCGGGCGCAGGCCCTAGGGCAGCCCTGGAGCTGGAGCGGTGGGAGCGGAGGGAGGTGGACGGCCGGCGGGACCCGCGGCTTCAGCGGTGCCGCCGCCACCGTGGCCCGCCCGGATCACGGACAGATGTTACTAGATTCGTTGGTGCCACTCTGGGACTTGACATCCAAGAGGGCGGCGCGGTGAAGACCTAGAACGTAGAGCCAGAGCGGGCCGGCTCAGGCCTCACCTGGACCCTCGACCCAGACATCGTCCCCCAGCTCAGAAGCCTCAGGCTCAGAGGGGCTCCCTCTGCCTCTCCCCCTGTCTCACTTGCTGGGTCCTGGGCAGGGGCCTCCAGCGCAAGCTCAGCTGGAGCCAGCCAGTTG
Source organism: Lipotes vexillifer (assembly GCF_000442215.2). Classification (NCBI taxonomy): domain Eukaryota; kingdom Metazoa; phylum Chordata; class Mammalia; order Artiodactyla; family Lipotidae; genus Lipotes; species Lipotes vexillifer. The sequence goes on from NW_006797390.1 coordinate 2,670,368, forward strand.
GAACCTAGGCCAAATTTCTGAAGCAAACACTTTTGGGACCCCACACCTTCCCACCTCCTAAAATGGCACTTTGCAACTTTGAATTGTATCTGAAGTCCAGAAGGCTCTGGGAGCTGTGGAAGAAGGAGACCCTGTCAATCAAGGACCGCTTCAGCCAGCCATCTAACATTAATTTTGCCAGTTTTCAATTTACTGCCTCAGCTCCAAATTCGTCCTTCAAGAGCTGTCTTATGGGACTTTCCTGGTGGCTCAATGGTTAAGAATCTGTCTGCCAATGTAGGAGACACGGGTTCGAGCCCTGGTCCGCGAAGATCCCACATGCAGTAGAGCAGCTAAGTCCGTGCACCACAACTATTGAAGCCCGCACGCCTAGAGCCCGTGCTCCGCAACAAGAGAAGTCATTGCGATGAGAAGCCCGCGCACCGCAACGAAGAGTAGCCCCTGATCTCAGCAAATAGAGAAAGCCTGTGTGCAGCAACAGAAACCCAATACAGCCAAAAAGGAAGACCTGTCTTGTGGTAATGCATGGAATTCCATTTATTTATTCATTCATTCATTCATTCATTCATTCATGCTGCACTGGGTCTCCATTGATGCGCCCGGGATTTCTCTAGTCCCGGCGAGCAGGGGCTACTCTTCGCTGTAGTGCATGGGGCTTCTCATCACAGTGGCTTCTCTTGTTGCGGAGCACGGGCTGTAGGCGGACGGGCTTCAGTGGTTGCGGCGTGTGGGCTCAGTAGTTGTGGTGCAGGGGCCTAGTTGCTCTGTGGCACGGCACGTGGGATCTTCCAGGACCAGGGATCAAACTCATGTTCCCTGCACTGGCAGGCAGATTCTTAAACCACTGCACCACCAGGGAAGTCCCTGGAATTCCCTTTAGATCATCTCTTAGCGAGTTGAGCACAATAAAGTTTTCTCAGTAGATGGTGCTAGAAAGATATTGTAGAGGGAAGTGGGCTTCTGCTGGTTCCAGCGGCTACACCACAGATCAGCAGGGTAGATGAGAGAACATTTGGTGGTGTCCTGCCCCAGCCAAGCACGAAGAGTGCAAGCTCGCTCAGCCACCTCATGGCCCCGGCCCACGTCTGGCAGTCACTATTCACCCCAGGCCCCAGGCCTCTCACCTACTGGTGGCCTGACTTGCTCTGAGCACTCAGGTATCTGGCCACAAGCCTGTGGCTCGCCTGGAGAGTTGTCTACTGCTTGCCTGGGGAATGCACACCAGCTCTGGCCTGTGTAATCCAGCAAACTCCTCTGCTAGCCAGTAGACTGCTACTATGCCTTTTCCAGTGAGATCTGAACCTCAGCTCTGGGGAGGTGGCCTCTCAAAGTTGTCCTTCCTTGGATACTCTCCCTCAGCTCCAGGATACCATACTGAGTTCTCTTCCATCATTTTTTTTTTTTTTTTTTTTTGTTTTTGGCAACCTTGTCTTGTTCCTGATCTTAGTGGAAATGCTTTCAGTTTTCACCATTGAGG